>NC_056726.1:863704716-863899716 GCF_019279795.1 Protopterus annectens
TGTCGGCCTATGAATACTAGCTACAGGCACCTTCCAGAGACCAACTGGTGATATGACGGGGGTTTCACAGGCATCAGCATCCAGGGTACTGCACCAGTTCCTGGATGCCATGTCAGCACATGTCGGTGAACACGTATATTTCCCCAATTCCAATGAGGCATTGGCCAGCAATATGCATCTTTTCCACCAAATAGCAGAATACCCTGAGGTAGGGGTGCAATTGACTGCACGCACATACACATCAAAGTACCACCCGGTGAGCGGAGTAGGGTCTACATCAACCACAAGGGCTTCCCCTCCATCAACTGCCAGGTCGTGTGCGATACCCAGGGCATAATAATGAATGTGTGTGCTGGCTGCCCTGGAAGCTATCACAATTCCCACATCTGGCATCTGATGCAGCTGTGCCAGAGATTTGCCAATGGGGACATCCCTGACGGTCACCTAGTGGGGGATGCTGGATACGCACTGGAGCCGTGGCTGATGACACCCATCAGAAATGCACACACACACCCGAACAAGAACTCCATAATGAGGCACATGAACAAACAAGAAACATTATTGAGCATGTGTTTGGGATGCTCAAGTCAAGGTTCCCGTGCCTGGACACATCTAGTGGAGCCTTGCAGTACTCACCAACTACATGTACCCAAATTGTCATGGTATGTGCCATGCTACACAATATGATCCTGTGAAAGCTGCAGCAGGAACAGTATGGGGCAGGGCCAAACAGCCCCCCACCATTGACAAGGCCTGCACAGGCACAGCGTGACTCAGAGGAAGAACAACCTGAGCCTGCCCCAGTAGGCAGAAGGAGGCGTGCCCAGTATGCCTTGGCCTTGGCAAAGAGGCAACGCATAGCACATACACTGACTCAGTAGGAACCCTGGAAATGACACCTCTCTCTGACTCACACATACAATAAAAGGGATGCCTAACTTGACACTACCTGTTTCCAGACATGTATAGGGTGTGTACTATGTGTATCCAACATAGGCAGCCCTGCAGCACCACCTGAGGCATGATTCCCCTATTTTAAGCAATATAAAGCAGTGCTAAGCACATTTTACCACTATTTAGCATATTTAAGTACAATTGCGCAGAGCTGCACACCGTGCAAACTAACGCAATGTTGGGCAACGTTGGGCAATGTTGGGCAATGTTGGTCAAAGTCAGGCAAAGTCAAATAAACACACTCACACCTGCTTTACTGTTCCTTAACCAGTCAGATCTGCCCAGCAGGAAAATAAAAAGCAGTGACAGGGCTTGAACTCAGGATACTGTGCACTATAGTCACAGTACTAAACCACTAAGCCATGACAGCATTTCACTGGCAAAGACACAGCAGGACAATTGTAGACTAACGCAAACACAAACAAATGCTGTATCATGCCCTCTGAACTTCCCCCCAGGCCTATGCAGACAGATAACAGCAGGCCAGGCAGTGTGATGTGGGTTGGGTAGGCTATGAAGTCACAAACTAATATACGTGAAATTGGAAGCTAAGATCTGTAGTACAGTAGTATGTCTCAAGCCAGTGCGATAGGCAACAGTACAGACTGAAATGGAGTACCTGACATAGCAGTGCAGGCCTAGCAAATGTGTATAAGTGTCAGGTGAGCCCCTCATCCTATGTACACCCACAGTAACAATCAGGTGTGCCCTCCGGGTAGAAATGTACAAATAATAGCTGTCCCCCCTGTATGTAGAAATGTTAATAAGTCTATGCAAAGTGATTCATGGAAGCCCTGCAGACACAGCATGCTTCCTGTCGATGTACAACACAAAGGTGAGCCCTGAAGTAAAAAACAACTTGATTTTTCACACACATATAGTATATATGTCCCTACTGGGCATGCTCACACACTAATTTAGCAAATGTCAGTCAGCAACATACTGAAAGGTCATACTGGGCATGCTCACACACTTAAACAAAGCAAATGTCAGGCAACAACATACTAAAAGGACATACTGGGCATGCTGACACACTTAGGCCATGTCTGAGTACAGCAGTGGGCCACACATATCTTGCAGTTGCATATGTTTTACCCCAGGAGCCTGTCACTATTCACCAATCCTGCCTTGTGCACACAGTTATATGAAAACAGACACATATAATATATTGGAACCCTGTCATAATCAAACTATATACCACAAGTACTTAAGCTGTTCACAGAAAGTGAAAAAGCAAAGAAGATCGATAAACCTGCAATCAGCATCATGAATAAACAATGTGCACTCCAAACATTATCCAATCCATGTTCTGGCAAAATAATCTGTTTAAGAGTCCATAGAGAACCATGACGCTTCCTTCCACTATGTCATAAATAGCAATGTACACTCATATATGTCCTGAGTCAGTGCAAACTGTAAATGACTGACATTGCCAACATCCTGTCAGACAGGCTCATACATACATACCCCCCTCTCACTGACAAAAGGCCCTATCATCATACCTGGAGATTGTGAAAGCACAGATATCACATATAGAATGGGTAAATAGCTCCTTCCAAACCTGAAAACATGGCGTCTATGGGATTACATTGTTTCCCTAGCTGTGTCATAAGTGAACTCCAGAACAAACAGACCCTGCACCTGAACAGTCTGTTGAGCCTCACCCTCTGTACAGGATATGAAACTGTTGAATGTGTTACAGCAACGTTTGGCACATTCCACAAGTGTTGGTGCACAACAGACCATGGGAGCTATTGTCTTATAAGCTTTTTAAGCCTGATCTGCAAGGCCATGGAGTCCATCATGACGGAACTCATAAACAGAGCTATTGGGAGCCTACAAACACCCAACCCTACCAATTTTGGTTTGGTCAGGGGCAGATCATGGTTCCCAAACCTTCTAGACTGTTTTCAAGGCAGTCACCCAGGACATACATCAATGAAATGAGCTACACACGTCCCACATAGACCTTGAAAAGCCCTTTTCCAACATCCCAGACAAATGTCGTATCCAGAAAATCAACAACCTGTGCATAAATATGTATGTCATCTGATGGATTGCCAACTGGGGCACAGATAGATCACACAAGGTAAGAATTGTGGTCTCCTGTTTAAACTGGTAACAACTGCTGTCCCCCATGGCTCAGTCCTGGGACCCCTCCTGTCTGGTGTATACTTTTCAGAAATACAGTCAAACACACGAGGGCTACGTTTAGCAAAGTTTGTGGATGACTGTGAAAAAGTTGTCATAATCGATGTCTGGGACAACAGAGACATCCTTAAAAAGGGTCTCTGTCTGACAGATGTGGTGTCAAAATTATGGCCTCGAGCTACAGTCATACAAATACCACATAGGTGCCAACACCCTAAATATGGAGGTGATAATAAGCGATCTATGGACACATGTGGATAGTCATCTCTACTTCCAGAAACACATTCACAAAGTGGTCAGACAATCATGCTATGTGTTCCCACAAACTGTCAAGGTCTTTGCATGTAGGTCAAAGGAGGTTCCCTCTACTCATCAGTCATCAGACTCGTCAGAGAGTACCACAACACACTTGCAATGATTCTGACTAGGCACCTGCAGCAGCTGGAAAGACCACTGAAGTACCTCAACAAGAGGATTATTGGCCTGAAACAGTTGCCTCATGCAACAAGACTGAATTTAACTCAATCTGTACTCTGTTGCATACTGTCTACTCAGGAGATCTTTGCCCAACAGACAGGTCCATGTCATGGCAACACTCAGATCTGCTCTGAGTTACAGCTCAATGGCACTAAATATACAGACCCAACTGATATTGCCAACATCCTGGCAGATAGGATCAGTGCTAACGTTACCCCCCTCTCACCCATGAAAGAGCACATCTCTATAATGGAAGACTGCAAAGTTGCTGTCATCACGGCTACACAGGAAAAAAAACACTCTCCAAAGCCAGTATCACAGCATCCATGGGACCAGATAACTTCCCAGGCTGTAATCTACACAAACTACAGAATGAACAGGCACCACACTGATGTACCATGTTCAGTCATAGCCTCACCACAGGCGTTGTGCCTGCTGAATGGTGCACAGTGACGGTTATCCCACTACACAAGGATGGAGAAACCATGGACCCGAGGAACTAGCGCCCCATTAGCCTGATGAGCCTGCTCTGCAAGGCTATGGAATGTATCATCATACAACTCATAAAAAAAGACATTGGTAATCTCCAAACTCTGGACCACAACCATGTTGGGTTTGTAAAATGCAGATCATGTCTCCTAAACCTGATAGACATTGAAGCAGTCACCAGAACCATAGACAAGGGTAAGGTGGTTCATACAGCCTATGTAGATCTTGCCACGGCTTTCAACACCACCCCCCACTCTGGAATTATAGATAAACCCACTAAACTAGGTATAAATTGCTATGTCACAAGATGGGTTGCCAACTGGCTCACTGACAGAACACACACTGTGAAAGTAGCAGACTCCAATTATGACTTTGGACCAGTGACAAGTGCAGTACCACAGGGTTCAGTCCTGGGTCCTGTCCTGTTTTGTATCTACTTCCCTGAAGTAAACTTTAACTTGGAAGGTCTGTGGCTAATGAAGTTTCCAGATGACTGCAAACTAGGAGCCATAATTGTAAATACTAAAGATGTTGACATCCTACAAAAGGGCCTCACTGAGACAGATGCCTGGTGTCAAAGCCATGGCCTCAAGCTAGATACCAATAAGTGCATTGTCATCCCCTTTGGTAAAAACTCTGTAGCCATGAACTGCAACATAGGCGGTAGTATACTTAACACTGAAAGTGTGATAAGAGGCCTTGGGTCACAGGTTGACAGTGGACACACCTGTGATAATCACATCCCCACAGTAGTCAGGAAATCCTTCTACATGGCACACCTCATCATAAAAGGTGTCACATGCACCTCTACTCATCACTCACTAGATTCATAATAGAGTACAATGCCCCTTTTTCTATGTACCTCACAAGACATCTACAACAACTGGAAAGCCTGCAGAAATACCTCACAAAGAGCATTAGTGGCCTGAAATACATGCCATACACAGACCGTCTCAAAATGCTCCAGCTGTACTCTCTCGCATATCGCCTATTCAGAGGTGATCTCTGCCTAACATACAAAGCTATGTCAAACACAGAGCTGTTGGACATGCTCCACGTAAAACACTCACAATCCCTCTGATCTTCGGCCCCAAAACTCAGAGTGAAATACAAAAGGAAGGGATGTATCCATTTACCTTATGGATACCCACACCTTCAGGTTAGTGGCACAGCATGAGGCCTTGGAGACCATGCAAGTGCAACTAACATTGGGCAAAGCTGCTTATCAGATTGTAGCCTGCTACAGATCACCTACCTTGTTTCAGGAACTTCACTCAGTATTCCTGAGAACAGTGGAAAATATAAAGGTCCTATCAAACACCATTATATGAGGAGATTACAACTACCCAAACATTGAGTGGGAGAATTACTCATGTACAACGTCCTTTGCCCAATGTTTCCTAGAGTTTAAGAACTCAAATGCCCTGTAACAGCTGGTCACCACGCCCACTAGAGGTGACAACAGACTTGACCTGATCATCACCAACATGGGGTACCAGTGTTCCACAACAGAGATAACCCCTCGCTGGTAATATCTGATCATAAAGTAATCACACTGGACATCCACACCCCCCCCCCAGTGAAGGAATCCACTGTGAAGACATTTTTAAAAGCAAACTGCACACTTTCCAAGACCAAAGTGGAAAGTTCCAAAGCCCCCTTGCTATAGGATAATGCTATACAATCTGCCAAACCATTTACAAGTGCATTCTATGAGCATCTACAGGGATGCATGGATCAAGACATCCCAGATAAAACCAAGATGCACTCCTCCAAAAATAAGAAACCAATCTGGTGGTCGTCGCCCATAAATAAGCTATACAACAGAAGGAGGAAATGAACACATGATAGAGCAAACTTCACAAAAGGAAAGGCATCACTGATCATTATTAGGAAGAAACAATGATCGCTCATAAAATAATCCAAGGCCAGTTTCTAAAGACAAATTGCCAAGGAATGTAAGAATAACAACCACAAAGCCTTCATTAGCTATACCAAACATTTAGGTGACAACTCTCAAATATGCTGTCAGCTACTGCAAAATGGCAAAAAATACATTGAACCAACTTGCATTGCCCACATCCTGGGGGACAAGTTCAGTGCAAACCCCCCCCCCCATCACCCCCAAAAGGGCCTGTGTCCATCCCAGAAGAATGCAGAGCCCCAGACTTCATGGACATGCAGGTAAAAACAGCCCTCTCCAAAGCTAAGAACACAGCATCAATGGGAATGGATGGTGTCTAGGCTGCGACTTACACCAGCCCCAAAAGGAACTACACCCTCACCTACATTCACTGTCCAGAACCTTACCACAAACTATGTACCCAAAGAATGGCATACAGCAACAGTCATTCAGCTCCACAAAGGGGGTGCCACAACAGAACCAGGAAACCATTGCCCTATAGGCCTACTCAGCCAGGTCTGAAAAGCTATGGAGAAAATTATCATGGAACCCATAAAAAGAGACATTGGGGACCTCCAGACACTGAACTCTACCCAATTTAGCTTTGTTAAAGGCAGATCCTGCCTCCTAAACCTAGTTGACCTATTTGAAACAGTTACCAAAGGCATAGATGGAGGTGAAAGTAGTCCACACAGCCCACCTGGACCTCACTAAGGCCTTTCAACACCATTCCCCACTCTGGCATCATGGACAAGCTTACCAGCTTGAACATTAACAGCTATGTCACAGGATGGGTGGCCAACTGGCTCACAGATCAAACACACATGTTCAGAGATGCATGTGCCATGTCCAACTCTAAACCAGTCACAAATGGCATCCCACAGGTCTTGTTCCTGGGACCCCACCTGTTCAGTAGATACTGCTTAGAGGTACTGGCAAGCACGGGAGGAGTATGACTGAACAAGTTTGCAGATGACTGCTATCTGTGGTCCATAATCGACTCTACAGCTGGCACAGACATCCTCCAGAAAGGTCTTACAGAGACAGATACCTGGTGTCAAAACAATGCCCTCAAGCAGAATGCCAAAGAATGCATAGTCATCCCCTTTGGATAAAACAAAGTGCACACAAATTACCACATAGGTGGTAATCCAGTATGTATGGAGAATGTAATTATGGCCCTGGGGACCCAGGTAGATAGTAAACTCTTCTTTGATGATCACATTGCCAAAGTGTTTAGAAATTCCTTCTATGTAGCCCACCTAATGTCACCTAATGCAACCCACTTTGTCTAGTCCAATGATGTCACCATCCTACAAATATACCTGTGGAAAGGAGAGCTCCCAGTAATGTGTATAGGGTGTTGTGTAAATGCATACTGCTCTAATATCATAACGTAATTAGGTAGGGGTTTGAATCCTGCACTTGACAATTGTATGAGAGTGTGTGTGTGTGTGTGTGTGTGTGTGTGTGTGTATCTCCTTGTAGAGGAGCAACCTTTTTGGAGACTACTACAACACCTTAAAATTGGTATACTTATCTTTGTCAAGTCTGATGATGTCACCATCCTACAAATATACCTGTGGAAAGCCGAGTTCTCAGTAATGTGTATAGCACATTGTGTTAATGTGTACTGCTCTAGTATTATAACCTAGTTAGGTAGGGGTGTGAATTCTGCACTTGGTGAGTGTGTGTGTGTGTGTGTGTGTGTGTGTGTGTGTGTGTGTGTGTGTGTGTGTGTGTGTGTGTGTGTGTGTGTGTGTGTGTGTGTGTGTGTGTGTGTGTGTGTGTGTGTGTGTGTGTGTGTGTGTGTGTGTGTGTGCTCTATGTGTGTGACACAGTTGGTCAATGTGTTGTGGGTTTTGCTTTTACTACTGTATGACATATCACAATGACAACAGTATGTGCATTGCACTTCAGGTAGCTGTGTGGCAAATACATATACGTACATGTGACCTCAATTATTTCATAGGTGGGAACCCTGCTTTCTCCATGAACACATCTGTTATCCTTGCCAGAGTGTGCTGCCGCTTTCCAGACCTTAGGTCACATCTGTATGCTTGTGACAAGCCCAGCCACTGCAGTGATGCCTGGCCTAGGTCATCCTTGTCACACACACTCATTACGGTTTCTATTGAATAGTGTGAGTGAGGGTTTATGCCTGAGGTATATTTCAGACCTGTTCAAACGCAGCATAGTTTGTCAATGATGGCTATTCATTATAGGTGTACAACAACTTTGTGGATATGCATGCAGACCCCTTATTGCTTATGTGATTCACCAAGGGATTTCAAAATACCTTTGGAAATGTGATTATCAAAGGAGAGATGACGTAACACATGGCTCTATGTATACATCGGTACCTGTTCAACATTTTGGCGGCTACTACCTATGTGGTACTCTGTGGATACTATGTTTTGTAAAAGTGGATGACTATGATTTATTTGGCTTATAGCTTTACAGCATGGGTTTGACACCAGGTATCTGTCTGTATGATACCCTTTTGTAGGATGTGTGTGTCATCTGGAGAATGCATTATAGCCCACAGTATGCATTGCCAAACGTGGCCAGACATATCCCTACTGTGTTTGCTTGTACCTAAGAAAGCTATATGCCAAACAGGAATGGTCCCAGGACTGAGTGCAGGTGAATACCTCTGGTTACTGGCATAGAATAGTACTTGAAGGCTGCAAATGTTACTGTGTGACCTAGATCTGTGTGTCAGTTGTCAAGACATCATCTAATAATTGTTTATGGTCAGGCTGTTGAGGTTATGTATACTACCAGAATGCAAACCAATGACAGATAGTAAGAGTATCACCCACATCACAGTGTCAAACCGTGTCATACACACACGTGTACTCAAGTTCCAAAATGTGTGTAGAACAATGCATACTGGCCACCAATAAAAACTATGGAGTGTTAACACGGTCTAATACAGGGCATGTCACCCTGCCCATGTGACCAATATGCACGTACATGCAGACAGTGCACCTCAACCATGTTCACAAATGTACACCTGCAAATCTGTGCTGCACACATCCCACACTTAGTGTCCACTCTCTAACACATGTTGACAAAATACACACATCAGCCAAGTGGTGCATGGGCAGACAATACACAATTGGAATCTGCTGTTGTTGTTGTTGGGCAGGTGTCACCAGGCTCAGGAGCAGCTCCTCCACTCTGGTGAGGAGGGATGGATGTTAACCCCACCACCTGTTGCAAGCTGTTGTCTATGCATATCAGAAGCACGCTGCCGGACATGTCTAAGTAAATCACTGCAGTGATGACGTACCTGCTCATATGTCCGGTTATGCATGCCTATGTCATTTACCCTCCAGACAACATCTTTCCACAGTGCAGTACGCTCATGCTGGTCTTGGCTGATTCTCGAGAATAGTAGGCTGTAGTGCTGAATCAGACAGCTGGTAATAATGTCATCCTCAGCACTACTGTAGCTGGGATTACGATGGTGGGCCATGATCCCTGAAAGACAAAGAAAAAATATGTCTGAGCAAGTCATATGGCACACTTAACATTATACAGTAGATATCACTGAACTGACATATATAACAACCTATTATCTGACTGAGATTAAACACCTTCAATACCACTTATCAGTGCTCACCTCACAACTGCTTGAAAGTGCCTGGCATGCTCTATATAATAAACCATGTTCTGCACAGCAGCAAAATAAAATCACTATATAAGACTATACAACAGTACATGGCTCACTGTATGTGACACAATGCACCACCTAGCCACAGAAGGTATAGAGCAAGTGAATGCATAAAGAAATATGTCATCCATCTCAATGTTTGTAAAGTCCAGTTACAGTATTACCATTATACCACACAACTTGTTGATGGCAAATCCGTGGCCGAAATATATGAACAATTGTGGATATAGGTGGCATACTGATGTAGTAAACTATAAATGTTGCTAGATACGCAGTTATATCTTGTAACATACATATGACAGAGGACATGTTACAGTTATACCCACACATACATCAGACATAATTACAAGACACAAAGGTATGGCAACCCAGATAAGCATTACGTGTGTACCATACAGTACTGTGTGTCAGTACTTACAAAACCTTAAGCCTGAGGAATGTAATCTGTGAGGACTATAGGGACCACACAAAAGAGTGGTTACAAGCAATGTGAACATACACCATACTTTGCTGTTTAGGCCTACAGCTTCAAGTAGTACTACAGTTCATACAGGATTTGGATTCAACATCAGTAACAATCAATAAGCATACATGTAGTGCTTTAGCCTCTAATGACACACCCCAGTTAACACCAGGGGACTACATCAGACTGTGTGCCATAGTGCTTTATCTGCCTAGCAACAGCATACACAGCTTTTGCTGGGATCAAAGCAAGGACACATAATACCATGACAGAAACAGTTTCCCATTAAGCTATCCCACAAATACACATCTTTGACACATTCATCAACACACTGACCATCACACTCAGTCAACTTTATATAGAATCTATTGCAACAAGTAGATGTGGGTGTATGACTATATATGACTCTTTCTCTCTCTCTCTCTCCCTATATATATATATATATATATATATATATATATATATTTATATAAACATACATATACACATCCATTGGTGTACATATACATATACGTATAGGCACATATACAGTCCACCTTTCACGGTGGGATTATCAATTATACAAAGGATGTGAGGTATACAATAATGTAATAATATCGAACAGTCTTGTGAGAAATACATTGAAAGTGTTCTCAGCCCAGGTAGCTTTAGCAGGCCTCACTGGCTGCAACATTGCAAATTGAACAAAACACACACGGTGTTTAACCACCACATGTCATATACCAGCACTGTATGCTGTCTTGTTTGTCGCACACTAAATCCTACATACAAATATGCACATAACAACCTTCACCAACATATATATGTCCACCCTTCACAAACAGTTGCAATATGTCCCTTGCTCTATGCACATATACAGATGTTAATATATATGACACATATATATCTCTCCATATGTGTGTGCCATACACACACAAGGTCCACACTGTTGTAAGTCCCTGGACCTCACAGCTGAACTGTTGGGCTTTGCTGCAACACGAACAGGTGTCACATGTAAACACACAGTGACATTAGAGGGGGTATATATAGCTACAAATGCTAGATTAGCATACTAGCCTGGTACAGCAGTTGCCAATGCTAACCTAAACCTTAATATGACTATCATGCATGTGTTACTCTGTCACAACCATGTTTATATAAATGTTTGCACTAATCCCCTAAACAGCCATTGTCCACACTACTATACAGAACACAGATAACATGGATCAGATGTTTGACATTTAATGCTGAGCTACATATTTCACAGTTGTGTCCCACTGCACACAGCTACACACTGAATTGTCCATGGCAGTAGTTAAGCAGGACATCTGTGCATAGATACGTACTGCTGCCACATATGAATGGTTCACATTATGTAGAGTACTCTTCACAAACATCTACTACATGCCAGTAAATACATATCTGTTACATACCTTTCCTTTGTATGAGTTGGTATTATTTATTTTCCCTTTTCCTTTTGCTTTTCACTGTCTCTCTCTCTCTCTCTCTCTCTCTCTCTCTCTCTCTCTCTCTCTCTCTCTCTCTCTCTCTCTCTCTCTCAGTCTCTGCAATAGAGTGATTGAGTTTTTGGGCAGCAATTACAGCCTGCTTTTATGGGTATTTGCACATGTGCATGTGATGGTCTCTGCACCAATTGGTGGCCACCATTTGGTAATTGCATGCAGCATGCTGTGTGGTAATTGCAGTAATCACTGTCATAGCAACCCAATGCTATACATTGCTAACTCAGGTAGGCATAGCCTTTTCAGCTTTCCAAAATGGGGATCATGCTTGTTTGCTGTGGACATCGTTGTTTAAGTCAGAAGATTGGTAGAGTTCTTATATCTGAAGCCAGGGGTATAGCCAGTGATTTGAATGTTGTACTCAGACCTGAATGTTGCTGCTTTCAGTACACACTTGTCAGTGTAAAATTGTACCCACAACACAAGATACATGGGAGTATGTACTTTCTTTTCTAATTATACAATTAACTGCCATACAAAAGTAGTTATTGAGATGCATTCTTTTGGCACATTAACCGTTTGTGAACTGCTATACTGTGAATATTAATTTACTCAGTTCTGAACAGTTTGTGCTTTTTTAGTGTTGACATCAGCACAGGCTGCTCAAGGAAACTGGACAAATTTCAGTACTGAGTATGCCTACCTACATCCTTGGTAGACCCTGAACACACAGGTATATTGTACATTTGGGTAGGGGTGCAGAAGTACAGAGAGCATTATGTATTATTGCGTGAATGTTATCTTGCTGGACTTAAAGGGTTGCTGTGTACCTGTTAGTTTATCAAGGCAAGTAGTCTGTCTGCGTAGCTCCCAACTGTAGACCTATCCAGATGGTAGCCAGAGGTTAGCCTGTTATTCTTTGTCTGTGCACCACACCAGTCTTTTCAGCACTGGAACAATGGCATTGTCACAGTTGGTTGCTACCAATACATGGCTACCTCCCCTAGTATTTCAGTGTTGTACTCCTACATAAGGGTGTGCTTCTGGAACTCCTTCCAAAGCTATTTGCACAGTATGTAACAGCAGATAAGCTGATATGCCTGTGTGTTTCTGCCTCTGCCAGGCATCTCAAACACTCAGGTACATATTTGAACAGACTCAGGGAAAAGTAGGTAAAAGTGAAGTACACCTTTAAAATATTAGAGACTTTAAGTTGAGACTTTGAGAGAACCAGAGCATATGGATTAATACACCTTTTCTGAAGTACAAGCAGTGTCTAACTCTTAACTTATTGTCATTATTCATTAAGTGTAATTCCCCACTTTTCTGCCTAACGTCAGTACTTTTAAGAGGGATTCAGAGGGACACAGCTAGAATTTGTTTCAAAATCAGGGACATCCCAGAAAATTAGTTACAGATGGGAAGTATGGCCTCTGCCCTTATCAGATATGCCAGTGCTTGTCCTGCTATGATACTGTGTGGGGGTTGTAAAGTGCTGCTGTAACATTATTTCCTGTTAGAATGGCTGGTTCTCTTTTCACAGTCATGTAATGCAATTCCACAACTGCTGGTAAAGATCCACAGAACAAGATTTGTGTTATGGCATTCCTATTTTTCCTTTACATTCACTCATTCTGATACATGATATATTTATTTCAGCACCAACTTGTTGTATGTCTACAGTGGCTTAGTGGTACTTCATGCAGTCTAGTGTGTACAAGGTCTGGGGTTCGAGACTGACAGAGGTGTTCTATTTTGCTGCTGAGCAGACCAAGGGCCCTGACATACAGAGTGACAGTGACTAAGGCACTTTTAAGCAGTTGTAAGTGGGTTTGCGCGCAAACCCGCTAACTACTGCTTAATAGTGCTTACTCCCACTAACCCCCGTGCTCATTTCTTTGAAAGAAAAGAAAATGGGGAGATAGGAAAGTGGTAAAAAAGGGGCACAAAGAGGGAAAGACAGTAGGAAAAACAGCTCAGGATGTGCATGACGGGTGTAGGGAAGGTCCATAGCTGTCCATTTCTTTAACAGCAACAGCTGTCCATATGCAATAAATTTGGAGGGAAATATGAAACCTTCAACCCCTGTGAGAGGGGTGAGGACAACAAAGTATGTTGTACTGCCAATTAAATATCAGTTTATGTGTCCAGCGAACATGTGTGCAAAATGGGCAGCTATGTATGGGGCATAATTTTTTTTAAGGAGCAGATTGCCCTTTTTTTCTTTTTTTTTCAGGTGAGAGTGGAATGTGGGGTAGGGGAAATAGGTATATTTCGGGAGGTAGGTTGGGGAGGTAAACAGACAAGCCAAACAAGATGCATACAGGGGCGGAATATGACACGTGGTGGGTGAACACCATTGACGGGGAAGGATGTTTGGAAATTGCAAGCCCATGAGCCCACAGATGGCAACAGTGGAACTGAGATCCTCACCCATGGGCAGTCACCACTGCACCTTCACAGCCCAGAGGGTGGCTGTGCTGGGGGCTGTGTAGGAGGGGCAGGCAACCCATGAGTTGCGCCACTCGTGCCTCAAGCTGGCGTAGAGGATCAGTGGCAGAACGCTCACTCTTCCTACGCACCACAGCCCGGATTGTTCGGAGGGTACTAGGTGGCCCTCTTCTGCCCATGTTTGCATGGGGGGGACGAGCCCCATCCCCTGCAGTGCTTCCACCCGAAGGTGGCACAGGGCCAATGGAGGAGGAGGTCCCAGGCTGGGCACCGGACCTGCTGGTGCCAGGTGCCATTGCCAGCTGAGGTGGGACAGGTGGGTCCGCTGGGACCGACCTTCCCATATGTTCTATGTTTAGGAGGATTTAATGAAAATATGGGTTAGTAACAGTCAACAGCATTCCCAGTTAGTTATAACAGCATGCAGAAGTATTCCCATTAACCCAACACACCAGAGTTCCAACAGTTGAACTGCAAGCATGACACATGCATATATGGAACAACAGTGGACATTACAACAGCATGCAGGTTTAATTGCTGGCAACAGGCCACCAATATTGTGGTATTTGAACAGGGCACATGCATCAAAATAAATGCAGATATTTATAAACCAATAGGACATATGTCCCAACAAATATTTTGAGATTAGACTTACCCATTGAGGTGTGGAATTGCATTTTTGATGCACATACAGTAGGGTGGAAAATGATAGCTCCATTAACAACTTATATATCCTTCTAGTTTACACTACATTCCTATTAACTGCAGTTATATGTCCCCTACATGTATTATTACACTATACAATTGTCCTTAAATCGTGAAATGGGTTTTGCTAGTTCTTTATATACATGGGCTGTATCTGACATGCAAACTGTCCGGGATGCAGATGTTACTGCTAAATATTTTGTGAGTTGCTCTGACACACTACTGCTGAAATGGTACACTGACATCTCTACTTTCCTATACTTATCTAGATATGTTTAGGTGAAATTATCAGTTATATGTCAGCAGCTCCCTACATTTCTGCCGGCACAATGACATTTCTGGGCAACACAATACCAAGCTACTCATGTGCCAGATTAACCTGTACATGCTGGGCATGAACCAACAGTTGAGGACTGTAAATATTCTTAAAAGCTACTGGCACTCCCTTCATCCACTTTATATAGGCCTACCCAACTGTGTGTTAACAGTGCTTGATACAACAGTACTATTTCTATAATGCAAGAGTACAACAACATATCAAAGAAAATGACACAGACACACTCCAGGAATTATACCTTTATTAATGACTTAAACACTTTTCTAGAGGCTCTCTCATTTGTTTTATATAACAGTACATGCAGAATAATTATTAGAGAATTGTTATACCTTTATTTATTGTGTTAAAACACTTTTTTCAGGCTCTCTCATTTATTTTACATAACAGTACAAGCAGAATAATTACTAACCTGCCTGTTGGTGCAGCCTTAGCAGCCTATCTGCATAGGCTTGTTGATTCTCAGCTCGGACACCTGCAGCTGTGAAGTAAATGAAGTGATATTGAGACATACCTATCCATAGTATACACTAGAATAGCAATTCTTACATACTTAATTCCATGACTACTTACTCAGTAGTGGGGCATTGTCCATCTCACGGGCCTCTTGGATCCACTGGTCCAGTTGATCTGCCTTGTGTCTCTTCAGGTCTGCGTGGTGGTGTCTGACCTGCTCACCAGTCCGAGGGACACCTGTGGCACTGGTGAGTTCATGAACTAGATGGTCACAGGCTTCCACTTTGTATTGGGTGCCCTGGTACTGGTCCAGCAGGAGTCTATCCTCATGATTATGGACAAGGAGCCAAACTATTACTTTTGACTCCTCAATGCTCCAACGTTGCCCTCAAAAATGAGAGCCCTCTCCAGCACCGGCCATTGCTGCCTGCAGATGGGAGCTACAACCAGTTATGGCAAGTATTCCCACCTATGGAGCTTAAATGTGCATCATTTCCCACACTTATTTGTGATTGGCCAGTTTTGAAAAAACTCAGCTGAAGGAACACCTGCTTAGAAATGGGTAAACTTCCATTGATAAGTATGTGTGTGTTGAAAGTGCATGCTTATGAAAAGCTGTCATGGCTTAGTGGTTCAGTACTGTGATTATGGTGCACAGTATCCTGGGTTCGAGTCCTGTCATTGCTTTTTATTTTACTACTGGCCAGACCGGTTAGGAGGTGTGGCTGTGTTTTACCGACTTTGCTCAGCTCTGCCCGATGTTGCTCTACGTTGCCCACTGTTGCCCGATGTTGCGCTGGTTAGCGCGGTGCTCAGCTACACGCAAACATATTCTGTTTGCACTTGTTTGCGTGATGCGCAGCTCCGCACAAAGCTATTGCACTAGTTGAAGCAGTGCTTAGCTACGAGAAATTATATTTTAATATGCTTAATACTGGTAAACTTTGCTTAGCAGTGCTTCACATTGCTTAAGATACATTACTTATGCATCCATCAGTATGCATAACCATTTCACTTTCTCATATATATTATTCACTACTACATAGGCCATCTCAATTCTTTTTACTGAAATTTAAATGATAAATGTCAGGGATTATTTTTATATACAGATTTCCAACAGAAAATAGAAAGGGGAGTGGTGGGACTCGAACCGGGAATGCCTTCTTTTTGTGCGAAGGCTCTACCACTACTACACTATTACTATTTTGCTTAATTTGCATATATCTTTCTTATTATCCTCTTCGATGTCTAAACTGCTAACTGTAGCTAAACAATGGGCAAACCCACGCAAACACGCGCAAATACGGGCAGCTATATTGGGAATAATAAAAAAAAATTAAAGTTTTACATTTTATAATTGTACAGGGGTTTAGAATGTGGGGGAGTGTAGTGTTGGGCATGTACACATTTGATCAGACTCACTCATATTGGTTGACATTTCCCAATTTAGAGACTTGCAGGGGCGAAGATTTTTGGACTGCTCAGCAGTCCGACACGCCCCCTGCACTCTTGCATGCTCCATGTCAGCCTTAGATTTGAGGCAGTGAACCCTCATTAATATGCATGGCGCACTGCCGTCTTACTCTTAGACTGGCATTTCCATGTTAGACTACTTTAGTCTTACACAGAGGATTCGTGAATCCTGGGGATTATATATATATATATATATATATATATATATATATATATATATATTAATTTAGCTAGATATGTGTATATACATATATATATATATATATATATATATATATATATATATATATATATATATATATATATATATATGTATTTCTATAGTTTCACTTCAGAATCTCGAACTACTGAAATATCAAACTTCAGTAGCTCGAGACCGAAGTGTTGAAACTGCACTTGCAAGAAAATGCAGAATCCTGAATGCAGAAATGTTGAATCTGTGGTTGTGGAGTCACATACGTGATGTAGAATTCCCTGTGTTCATGATGTATGCTGTGGTATGTGGATGTGGGTGGAGATTCAGGTAAGTGATGTTTTACTAGTGGTTTTGGGTAGGGATTTTAGTGTATGTGATTGTGTTTGGAGTTTTGAGGTGTGGGTGAGGGTAGGTAGGTGAGATTGTGAGTGTGTAAGTTTTGAGAGTGGTGGTATTTGTACGCATGCGATGTGTGTTTGTGCAAGGGGAGTGTTAAATGTATAGTGGTGGTTTTTGCATGTTTGTGTTTTTAGTGCGATCTCGGAGTTAGTATATATAAGTAGCGGGGTTGTGGGGGGGGCTGGTATGTTTGTTTTGTTGTGTTTGTGTGTGTTTTTTGTTTTTTTAGTGTAAGGTGGAAGGTGTGGTGTGTGCTTGTTTGTGTGTGGACTGTGTTTGTGGACAGTCATGATTTTGAATTTCGTGCTTTTGGGGTTTTTAGTTTTCGGCTTTATGGTCGGTCTCGAGATACTGAATTTTGATATTTTGGAATTTCGTGATTGTAAAGTAAAACTATGTATATATATATATATATATATATATATATATATATATATAGATGTCGAATAATAATTTGGTTGACATCTGTTTAATCTGCCCAATTTAGTTGGACAAACAGATAGTCAACAGGTGTGTGAGATCATCAATCCTCAGTTAAGAGAATATACCCTTTTCCCTGGGGATTGTTTGATGTTGGAGTTAGAATATATATTAGCAAGGGGTATGGGGTGCAGGACGGCTTGCCCACCTCCAAAAAATGATGCCTTCTTGATGTTTTTGTTGTTTTTTTTTTTAATTTTAAGATTTGCATGTACCAAAATTAAGTTTTAGTACATGCCTAATAAGGTGTCAACTTGCATAATGTCAATTAATTTAGTTCAAAATTATGCATGTCAACATAAATGATATTTGACAATTTAAGAAATTCCAGATATGTATGTGTGATCAAATTTACTTAGTTTTGAAAACAAAATAATTACTTAAGTTTGACCATACATGAAAATTGAAAATCCTAAAAACTGAACCTACAAAACATCACAAAAGAAAAATAATTTCCTTTTTCTGCTTTTACATTAAAACCCATCTGTAACATTAGCCTCTAATTTGTCAGCATAGAGGTTGGTCTGGATTCAATAAAGCCTACATGACGGTCTAAAACTGTATGCACATCTTGCCACAACTCACACATGGTAGCACACTGTTTTGCATTCAGTAAGTGGCTCAACAATCCATGTAGAGCTGTATAAACACAGTAAATTTTGTGGCATGGTAATTACAGCATAAGCAGCTGAACTGTATGCTAATCAACCAGTCCAAGATGGAGGAGATATTCAACAAGCAATAACGCAATGGTGTACACTTAGTGCAGGCTTTGCCTACAAATTCCAAAACCTATTACAGTATAGTGATGGAAAATAGTCTACATAGAAAGAATGTTAGGGGCTACTGTTTCTCTTATACATGTGTATGTGCAACAGGCCCAAGTCTATGTGCTGCTGCTGCGAATATACCTTGGCCATGAAGGGGAAGGATGTTTAGATCCCATTTACCTTTGCATAGTCTGCATGAGGTGGAAATTGTAGAGCACTATAGCACAGATAGAGACACACTACTGGAAATCTGCAACCTCTGCTGACCTCAACTGAGATCAAGGGTAAACTGAGGGGAACCAATACCTGTGGATACTAAGGAATGTGTAGTACTTAGAATTTTAGCTACAGGAACCTTACAGAGACCAACAGTAGATATGCTGGGGGTATCACAGGCATCAGCATCCAGGATCCTACATCAGTTCCTGAATGATATGCTACAACATGCCAG
Organism: Protopterus annectens; assembly: GCF_019279795.1. Lineage (NCBI taxonomy): Eukaryota > Metazoa > Chordata > Ceratodontiformes > Protopteridae > Protopterus > Protopterus annectens. The sequence continues at coordinate 863,723,993 of NC_056726.1, forward strand.
TGAATACATACAATGTCCTCATACCACTGAGGAGAGAGCTGCAACTACACAGGATTTCTACCCTGTAGCACACTACCCTGATGTCTTGCGTGCCATAGACTACATGCACATTGAAATCAAAGGTGACCTTTGCCTAACATACAAGGCCATGTCAAACCCAGACTTGATGAATATGCTTCACCTCAAAAAATCTAGATCCATCAGAGCCACAAGGGCGGGAGACTTAAACCTCGACACGGCTATTAATAGGACGTGCTGGAGGGATAGATTCATCACCCAAAGACTCCCTATGCTGTGGAATAAAATCCCGGTATATGTGAGGCAGAGCACCTCGCTGGCCTTGTTCAAGAGAAATCTTGACCAATGGATGGGAGATCGCAGATATACCCCAGGGATTACCTCAGTGTCACTGCTCAACAGAGGCACAGCAAAATAATGGGTATAGTTCCCCATACTAAAGGGGTGGCGTAAGCCACAAAACTATGGGCTAGGCTTGTAAATGCCCTCGGGCAGATAGCCTAGTATGAACCTATGAACCTATGAACCTATAAAGCACAGCCCAGGGAACAGAGAACGGTGTACATAAACAGAAAGGGTTTCCACTCCATTAACTGCCAGGTCATGTGTAATGCTAAGGGAATCATCCTAAATGCCTTTGCTGGCAACCCAGGCAGCTTTCGCCATTCCCATATCTTGCACAACTCTCAACTCTACCAGAGGTTTCCTGCAGATGGAATGTGGAAAGTTCTGAAAGAGAAATTGAGTGCAAAAAAATGCTTAACATCAGGATCTAGGAATACAACATCAGTGGGATAAAGTTCCATAAGAACAAGAAATCTGATTAAAGTGAGAGACAAAAATATTAGACATTAAAGAAAGGTCGAACTACAACTTTGAAAACTGAAATAAACAAGCTGGAGAAACAAATTAAGTGTAATGTGAGACAAGATCAAGAAAAATTTGAAGAAAATTTATATAAAGATATCTAGTGTAATAGGAAACCATTTTATAGATACATAAGATGTGGGAGGATTAAAGACATACAAACTGATAAACTGTGTATAGATTCTAAAATTTATTCTCAGACACAACAGATTCTGAATATATTTACAAAATCTTATGCAAAAATATTTAGCTCCACAAATAGGGTGATAAGTTGTCCTAGTGACATCCAGGTTACTGCAGAAACTGGATTTAAATTAGATTATATTGAAAAAGAAATGCACAAACTGGATCCAAACAAATCACAGGAAGGAGACAGAATTATTAATAATGAATTGAGAACACTTCAGCAAGAACGTACAGTCCCACTATATCTATTATTTACTAGGTCATATAAATATGTGGAGATTCCTCAAGATTGGAGACATGCACTTATTAAGCCTATCTTTAACGGAAAGGTGAGTAGAACAAGCACAGAATCATATAGACCCTTAAGCCTACTTTCATGGTGTAGAAAAATAATAATGAGGGAAATATTGGATAAGTTATTGTCAGAAATGGATAGGTTGGGGCTTGAAACCATATATCGGCATGCATATGTTGAAAATAGATCTATTACCACCTGTAACATGATGCTCTATAACAATATAATAACAGCTATGAATGAGAAATTGTGCTGTGATGTAATTTATTTAAATTTAACTTCAGCATTTGACAGGGTCATACACAAAACACTGATCAATAAATTAGAACAACTAGGTATCAATGTACTCTTCATAAGATGGATAGCTGCATGGCTTACAAATAGGACATGGCAAGTATCATACAGCAACTGGGTAGGTAAAATTCTTAGTTACAGTCAGGGTGTCCCACAGGGCTCTGTCCTAGGCCCTTACCTGTTTAAATTGTATCTTTCAGACCTAACTTTTTCATCTGAGGTGTTCTATAGTCTATATGCAGATGACCTGAAATTGGGTAAACTGATTACATGTTACAGATAAGGCATTTCGGCAAACAAACTTGACTAAGTTCACCATTTGGGCATAAGAGGATAATATGCTGATAAATGCATCAAAAACTAATCATATGAGATTTGGGAGACATAAATTGAAAAAGTGAATATTTAGTACAGTACACAGTGATTGGAACTGTAGATTCATTTAAGGACCTGGGTATATGGGTAGATCCAGCTTTGAGTTTTTCTAATCATACCAACCAATTGTTTAATGATAAATATATAACTATAGGTTGTATAAAATGATTTATAAAGTCTAGGAAATCAGAAATGATGAAGTAATTGCTTGTTACATTAGACGTAAACTTGAGTATGGAATAACAATATAAAAACCATATAAGAAAACAAGCATGAGTAAACAGAGGAAATATACCAAGGGCATACATGGATGTGAAAATTTAAGCTATTATGAAAGACTAAATATCTGAACTTGTACAGTGCATCTTATAGATATCTAGCAGGAGATCTTTTTCAGGTATGTAGGGCATTTAGAGACAACTATCTCTGGGAATGTTTGGGGTTATCAAGAAGTACTAGAGAGCCATCAGACAACATATGTAGAAGATTTTATAGGAATAAAAAGTGTAGTAATTGGTTCTCTGAGAGGGCAGCTGATGCATAGAATAGACTACCAAATTACATTAAAGCAAGTACTAGTTTAGATAGTTTTAAGAACAGCCTGAACACTTATTATGGGAACAAGTGTTTTGGTATATACTGGCAGGCTAGAAGGACATTAATGCCCGTGCTTGAAATATTTGTATGTATGTATGTATGTTTGACAGGTGTGAGCATCCGATCTCCCCTTCCTATCCCCAGTCGTGGTGTCCCTCAACCACTTGTGTCCCTCGCCTTCCCTGTCTCTTGTCTCATTTTTCCTGTTTGTCTAAATCTGCTTCCTCACCTACCCTATTTACCTGACCTTGTCATACCTCCACACACTTGATTCGGTCCAGTTGGCCAAACAATATTACTGCATCATTGTCACACATCTTTGCTGATGTGACAGTACAAATTCATCCAATATTCTGCCCATGCTCATTTTACACTGCTGAAGAAGTTGATAGCAATGGTTCTTTCCTAATTCCCTCCTGCAAATTCCTTTTTTGCTTCTCATTTGCTCTTCCCCATGCTTGCCCTCCATTTCACCAATATCCTATCTACTCCATTTTCATACCTTTAATCTGATCAAAATATAGAAACACATACCACACACATGGCATAAATGACCCCTAATGAAAGCCTTCACTTTTTGCCCTCTGTGTTTGTGGGGAGTTGAGCATCACACACCAATGCCAAGTTACAGTGAATGTGTCTTCACGTCCTATAGCATCATGTGGTTACCTTCACACAGTGCTGCTTAAACTCACTGTACTATAGAAACACAAAGTTATAGCAGGATAAAGGCATTCATATTAAAATGTCATATAATTATTTAGACTGATGAACATAAAAGTATGTAAACCCACATGTGCACTGTTGACATAAATCAATTCATTACTGTTTGTTTTTATAGAGTACATCACTGCAGTCATTCCCTCTCACATTTGCTAAAATTATCACATTTAATCATTTAATGACATCCTGAACACATATGTAAAAAAAATAGATTGAGCTGGATTAAAACTCTGTATCATCTGTGCTCAAATAACATCTCACTAATGTTACACCAGCTGCCACAGAGTCAGCTAGGCAGTAAGTGTTTTTCTTCCATTCAGTATTGTTCAAAGGACTGACTGCCTCGCCACTTCACTTAATGTGTTTGTCTGAAGGAAAGCAAACCAATAGAAATCCCATAAATTTATGAATGAAGCAGACACACATGTTTGCTTGTCACTTAACTATGCACAAATGGGGAAAGCCATATGAATTCTTTTGTAATGTTAAACAGTTTATGACACAACATTTCCCATATGAAAAGGCTAACAAATTACATTAAAGCAAGTACTAATTATGCACACCAGAATATCTTTTATCTGTAGATACCATAGCCAGTATGTATAAGTGCTTCTCAAGTTCAAATAAGACTCCTGAAATGTATATCTCACATGCGCAAGCACTTTATCAATGATTGCCTAAACCAACTGCTTGGAAAGTACTTATTACCATGTCTTAGTTATATTAGGTTCATAGGTAGGTACTAGGCTATCAGCCCTGGGGCCTATACAATCCCAGCCAAAGTGGTACCCTGGCTTTTGCCACCCAAGAAAATTATTTTCCTGTGCCACTGTCAAGCAGAGCCACAAATGTGAACCCCGGGGTGAATTTCCTATTTCCCATCCAATCATCAAGATTTTTCTTGAAGAGTGCTAATGAGGAGCTTTGTTTGATATAGATAGGCAGTTTATTCCAGAGTATGGGAGGTTTCTGGGACAGGAATCTATCCCTCCGGCATGTTCTGTTTACTGTGGTGACGAGGTTTAGGTCCCTAGAGCGTGTAACTCAGAGGGATTGGGATTTCTTTAAGTGGAGCATGTCCAACAGCTCTGGGTTTGACATAGCTTTGTATGTTAGGCAGAGATCAACTACAGGGTTGGGAGGGTAGCCTAATGGTTAAGGTGTTTGCCTTACAAACACAATGTGCAGGGTTTGAGTCTCACAAGGGATAATTGGCTAGGCTTACAATGGCAAGGGCAGTTAGCTTAGTACTAACCTATGAACCTGAGTAGGCGATATGCGATTGAGTAAAGCTGGAGTTTTTTGAGACGGTCTGCAGGACATCTGATTGAGGCTGGTAATCCTTTTTGTGAGGTATTTCTGCGGCTTTTCCAGTTGTTGTAGATGTCTTGTGAGGTACATACCAAAAGGGGCGTTGTACTCTATAATGGGTCTAATAAGTGATGAGTAGAGGGGAACAATGACCTCTTTTTTTCTGGATGAGAAACCTTTTGTGATGAGGTGTGCCACGTAGAAGGGTTTCCTGACTACTGTGGTGATGTGATTATCAAAGGAGAGACTACTGTCCACCTGTGTCCCAAGGTCTCTTATCGCACTTTTGGTGTTAAGTATACTACCTCCTATGTTGTAGTTCATGGGTACAGAGTTTTTACCAAAGGGGATGACAATGCACTTTTTGGCATTGAGCTTGAGGCCATGGCTTTGAGACCAGGCATCTGTCTCAGTGAGGCCCTTTTGTAGGATGTCCAGATCATTAGGAGTTTCGAATATGGCTCTTAGTTTGCCGTCATCTGCGAACTTCATTAGCCAAAGACCTTCTGTGTTAGCATGTACTTCAGAGAAGTAGATACCAAACAGGAGAGGACCCAGGATTGAACCCTGTGCTACTCCACTTGTCACTGGTCTGAAGTCAGATTTGGAGTCTGCTACTTTCACAGTGTGGGTTCTGTCAGTGAGCCAGTTGGCAACCCATCTTGTGACATAGGGATTTATACCTAGTTTAGTGAGTTTATCTATAATTCCAGAGTGAGGGATGGTGTTGAAAGCCTTGGCAAGATCTAGATAGGCTGTGTGAACCACCTTACCCTTGTCTACGGCTTTGATGACTGCTTCAAAGACGTCTATCAGGTTTAGGAGACATGATCTGCCTTTTACAAACCCAAACTCGGTGGGGTCCAGAGTTTGGAGATTACCAATGTCTTTGTTTATAAGTTCCATGATGATACATTCCATGGCCTTGCAGACCAGGCTCGTCAGGCTAATGGGGTGGTAGTTCCCGGGGTCCATGGTGGCTCCACCCTTGTGGAGTGGGATAACTGTCACTGCGCACCATTCAGCAGGCACAAAGTCTGAGGTGAGGCTATGATTGAACATGGTACTTAGTTGGGGAGCCAGTTCATTATTTATTTTCCAGTTACTCTTCATCTTATTAAATCCATGTAAAAAGATAATCTTAGGGAGACACTTTTTAATGATTTAACACATATTTATTCTAAAGTATGTGTTACCTGCACCATTGCACTCGAAACTTGGTATGTCAGTAATGTTTCACACGTCAACTATTCTGAAGAAATAAATAGAAAAGCTGCATTGTTACATGCCATTTACCCCCTTTATAATGACAACAGACATTCAGATTGTCTTATACATATATTAATGTGTACAGCAATTCTTCACAAATATGAACGCTCATACATTCCCAGTTGCATCCATGCTAATCACAAACATGTGTGTGTCTGTATGTGAACATAACTGTGTAATGTACATAACATAATGGAAACAGCTGCATATGTCCTAATTCTGCTACATGCATGCCTAACACCATCTAGGTTAAAAAGCTGTCTCTTAAAGTATAACCTGCACATTGGAAACAAAACAGGAAATACTATATCCACACTTTGCACTCCATTTTCATAACAGGACACATTACTCACATCTTTTAATGATGATGGCATTATCTATAAAGACCACTATGAAAAGGCAAAAACAGGGGTCTTGCAATCATTAAATTACTGCGTTTTGCAGATTTAAACCAAATACTTACATGTGTGTTAAATTACTACAGCAGCCACACTATATGTGTGTCTCTATGCATCTGTAAGTGTGTGTGCATAGTCAGAGGGACATCAGTCTGTAAGCTACTAACAGCAATCCTGTTCCTTGGAGTACAAATATTTTGACACTCACGCATGGCTGCCCATCCATTTGAGAGAGGTCTCCCAACATCCTCTTTCAAACATGCCTTGATAATTTTGCCCACTATAAATTATTCAGCAGCCGTATGAAAGTCAGACTTCTGCTGTGGTGCATGTGTTAAGTAGTGAGTTCTCCAACTGTTATACCTAGTTAGTGGTTCTGATCTCACTGTACTCAACTGGTGTGTGTGTGTGTGTGTGTGTGTGTGTGTGTGTGTGTGTGTGTGTGTGTGTGTGTGTGTGTGTATGTGAGACTGTTGTACATAGGTAAGGGTTTTAATTTCACTGTTGTCAACTGGTGTGTGTCTGTGTGTATCTCTAGACAGAGAAACAAGTGTGTATCCTGCTATCAGTAATCATAATATCACATGGTGTCTCTGACCTTACCTTTAGGTCTGTGATGAAAAAATATTAGTCAATCTGGTGATAATCATCATGCATCATAGCATAAAAACAAAACGTTCAACCTCACAGTACATTGGAAGAATAAAGAAGAACAGCAAACTCAACAACTAAACATAAAACATATAACTTTCCCAGAACTCACACTTTACCATCTACAGCACTGTATAAGTCAACTGCATAATATGAAGGCAAAAAATGCAGAGAAATGCCTGCTAACAATGCTGTCTGACAGAATATCTGTGATGGACAGCTAAATACTAACTAAGCAGAGACTATTGAGGAGAGGACTCTACACCCCATAACTGGTAAAAACTGACTGTGGTCACACAACCATAATCAAAATGAGTTTACCACTACACTGCTCTAGCAGACTATATAAAAATGACAATAGCAGAGATCAGAAACTGTCATGGCAACTAAAATTAGCAGCTCATTAAGGTATCGACAAGTTGCACATTTAGCAACATGAGATGCTACATTTGATACAAACACACACACACATGCATATATATATATATATATATATATATATATATACGTATATATATATATATATATATATATATATATATATATATACATATATATATATATATATATATATATATATACATATATATATAAATGGGTCTACTACCGTAGAGCGAAATTACACTATTTTGAAATACAATAGTAGTGCCCCACTAACGCGAAAGTGCACTTCAACGAAAGTGCACTTTTACGAAAGTCACTAAGTCTAACGGGACATTTCCTGCACTGTGGTGTGGTAGTGATGGACCTTAGGGTTAGGGCTTGGGTTAAGGATAGTGGATAGCTAGTAGGGCTATCCACTATCTTTAACCCAAGCCCTAACCCTAAGGTCCATGACTACTGCACCACAGTACAGGAAATAGGTCCATAACTACTGCTCAGTGTAGGAAATACAGTTTCCTGCACTGTGGTGTGGTAATCACGGACCTTAGGGTTAGGGCTTGGGTTAAGGATAGTGGATAGCTAGTAGGGATATCCACTATCCTTAACCCAAGCCCTAAGCCTAAGGTCCATGACTACCGCACCACAGTACAAGAAATATGTCTGTAACTACTGCTCAGTTGAGGAAATACAATTTCCTGCACTGTGGTGTGGTAGTGACGGACCTTAGGGTTAGTGCTTGGGTTAAAGATAGTGGATAGCTAGTAGGGCTATCCACTATCTTTAACCCAAGCCCTAACCCTATGGTCTGTGACTACCGCACCACAGTACTCAAGCCCTAACCCTTCGTTTGTTCTAGTGACTTTCGCGAAAGTGCACTTTCGTTGAAGTGCACTTTCGCATTAGTGGGATACTACCATCATATTTTGAAATAGTGTAATTTTGATGTACAGTAGTAGTAGACCCATATATATATATATATATATATATATATATATATATATATATATATATATATATATATATATATGTGGTGTGTGTGTGTGTGTGTGTGTATGTGTTGATGTGTGCATATGATAATATTTGCAAATGTCAGCAATCCACATTGTCAACATTTGCTGTACTGCACCCATAACATTGAATCTCAGTTTAGTGAACCTGAGGATTAGACTCCACTATGAGTTTTGCTTGGGAGCAATTATCTGTTTCATATCATTCCTGTGGCTGATAAGAGAGGAGTTAATCAAATTCTGTCAATTAACCCCATGATGACAAAATGAATATGTAGCATTTTAAACTGCAGCTGTGTGTGTGTATGTGTGTGTGTGTGTGTGTTTGTGTGTGTGTGTGTGTGTGTGTGTGTGTGTGTGTGTGTGTGTGTGTGTGTGTGTGTGTGTGTGTGTTTATGTGTGTATGATGGATGTGTTATTATTGAAAATCAAACTTACAGGTTTTGATAAGTTTTTGATAACACAAGGTATAAGACATTTTTTTTCACTGCTTGAGTGACCCTGCCATGTTATTATACAAGGGTGATAAAGGGCAGTAGCACTCAACCTCATTAAGTGGGGTCCAAATTTGAAGCTCTCCTCCCAAAACTGTTTTGGAAGGAAACAATATTGATTGAAAAGCAATTTTCCCACTAGATGAGTATTTATGCTAAAACTGATTTTTAGATTATTCATATACATGTGCTCATATACCCAAAAACACACATATTGTATATATGTATAAAGACACACACACGCTCACACACACACACACACACACACACACACACACATATATATATATATATATATATATATATATATATACATATGTGTATTTGTGAGTTTATGTACACACACACATATAAATCCATATTATACAGAAAACAAAGATGTTGAATTATAAATATGAAAACATGGAAATAGTCTAATCGACTTAAACCAAGTAAACATAATGAATGTATTTATTTGACTAAATGTAAAAGAAATAAACTGATATGCACATTTTGCATAGAGCTACACTCCAGTACCTTCTATGATGGAATGCTTGCAAGTGAGTCATACCGAATTTGAGGTACTAGTATCTTGGAATGAAGTAGATTATTGGTTGTGCGACAAATGGAATCATTATTTCGTTTCACACAGTATGACATCAGAGGTGTTTAGTTTAGGAACTAGCAAGAAGGGGCAGAACCCCTTCTGAAAACAATTGGTATAGTTTTTATTCTATAATATATTTGGTCAGCAGTTAAAATGTTTCATATTGTTTCTTGCCATTAAAGAAAAGTTTTACTTTGCACTGCAAGTTAATTTTTGTAAAAATTTAGCTCACCATTCATCCTCCCTGCTGCTCATGATTGATCTCTCATACATTTTAAAATAAATTAATTTTAATATTTCGTATATAATATTTTCTATGTCTGAATATAAACTCATACATGCACATATATTTTCATTTTGTGGTATACAGCAGTAAATTTGATCTATTCCAGGTTATGCTGATATTTTTTTTTAAAGACATTTCTTTCTTAGTGTCTCCCTCAGCCTCATACTCATAAATTATATTTTCCACATTAGCATTAGATTATATTCTCACAAACAGACAGCTGTTCAGCTATGACCAAACACACCATTTTTCCAATTCCTACCAAAAAGTTGGCTCTTTTGTTTATAAGCAAGTAGATTTTGCGCCTGGATATTGTAGTTTAGCTTTATCTCTATGTCTATATCTATCAGTGTATCTATATCTATGTTTATAGCTATATCTATATTTAGTCTATAGTGATATCTGTATCTATACTTATATCTATATCTGTATCTATATATGTTTATCCATATATCTATCTGTCTACACAAGTATATATTATAATTTTAACATTTACTTACAGGATTTTCATGTTCAAGCATAAATCACAATAAGCTATGTTTTATAGGTTCATAAGTTCATGGGTGTGTACTAGGCAAATTGTCCTGGAGCCTTTATAAGCCTAGCCTCAAAAAAAAAAAAAATTGCCCTGGCACCATGCCACCCGATGTTAGTTCACAGTTCCTCTATCCAGTAGGCCAACTGGAGTGATCCCGGGGTGAACTTCCTGTTACCCATCCACTCGTTGAGATTTCTCTTGAAGAGGGCCAGTGAGGTGCTCTGCTTGACATGAATGGGAAGCTTATTCCAGAGTCTGGGCAGTCTTTGAGAGGTGAACCCGTCACTCAAGCATGTTCTGTTGATTGTGGTAATGAGCTTTTGATCTTTGGAGCATGTGGCACAGGGGGATTGGGATTTCTTTAGGCGTAGCATTTGAAGTAGGGCTGGGTTGGACATGGCTTTGTAGGTCAAGCAGAGCTCACCTCTAAGTAGACAATAAGAGACTGGGAACAACTGAAGTTCTTGAGTCTGTCCATATATGGCCTAGGATCCTTTTTGTGAGGTACTTTTGTGGCTTCTCCAACTGTTGTAGGTGTCTGGTCAGGCACATGCCAAACAGGGCGTTATATTTGATGATTGGTCTATTGAGGGATGAGTAGAGACTGATGATGACTCTTTCTCCCTGGATGTGAAACCTTTGGTTATAAGATGTGCTAAGTAGAAGGACTTTCTGACCACAGTGGCAATGTGGTGGTTGAAGGTGAGGTGGCTGTTGACCTGGGTGCCCAGATCACTTATGGCCCCTTCAGTGTTTAGTGGGCTCCCATCGATGTGGTAATGCATGGGAACTGAGTTTTTCCCAAAGGGAATGATAATGCATTTTTTGGCATTAAGCTTAAGGCCATGGTTCCGACACCAGTCATTGGTCTCAGAGAGGCAGTTTTGTAGGATGTCTGCATCACTTGGGGAGGTTGATAAAGACTCCTAGCATGCAGTCTTCAGCGAACTTGGTCAGCCAGAGTCCCTCTGTGTTGGCCTGAACTTCTGAGAAGTAGCTACCAAACAGGAGAGGGCCCAGGACTGAATCCCATGGGACTCCACTCGTGACTGGTTGACAGTCTGACTTGGAATCCGCAACTTTCACTCTGTGGGTCCTGTCTGTGAGCCAATTTGCAACCCACCTAGTGATATAAGGATTGATGCCTAGTTTGGTAAGTTTTGCAATGATACTGAAGTGGGGAATGGTATCAAAGGCCTTGGCTAGGACAAGGTAGGCTGTATGCACTGCCTTACCCTCATCCACAGACTTGATGACTGCCTCAAAGAAGTCAACCAGGTTCAGCAGGCAGGATCTCCCCTTGACAAAGCCAAACTGTGTGGGTTGAAGAGTTTTGAGATTGCCTATATATTTGTTAAACAGGTCCATGATGATGCGCTCCATAGCTTTGCCTACCAGACTCGTTAGGTTAATGGGGCGATAGTTCACAGCATCTGTAGTTGCTACCCCTTTATGGAGAGTTATGACTGTAGCAGTGTGCCATTCATTAGTGACAAAGCCTGAGGTAAGGCTGTGATTGAATAGGGCACACAGGTGTAGTGGCAGTTCATTTTGCTCATGTAAGATGCGGCCAGGGATATTATCAGGTCCCATGGATGCTGTATTCTTGACTTTGGACAATGCGGCTTTTACCTGTGCCACAGAAATGGTGGGTACCTGGCTTTCTTCTCGTATTGTGACAGGGCCTTTGGAGGGCAGATAGGGGTAAAGTTGGCACTGAATCTGTTGGCCAGGATGATGGCTATATCTGTTGGCTCAATATGGGAGGTACCATTGTGCAATAACTCAGAGCAAATTGGTGTATTGCCTTGGAGGTTCTTGATATAGCTATAGAAGGCTTTGTGGTTGTTTTTGGTGTCAGCCGCAATTCTGCCTTCATAGCTGGCTTTAGAGGATTTGATAAGGAATCTCAAATTTTTGTTGAGGCTAATAAGGGAGTTTTTCCAGTCTTGTGACTTCCTTTTTTTCTGCAACAGTTTCTTCCTTTTGTTGCAGAGTTTATTGATGGCTGGGGACCACCAGATTAGCTTCCTTTTTTTTGGAAAAGAACATCTTGGTTCTATTTGGTATGGCAAGATCCATGCATTTGTGTACATGCATGTACAGGGAATTGGTGTATCATTCAGCAGCTGTGCAGCTATTTTCCATTGGCATGGGTGCTGAGAAGTTAGCCACCTCTGTTTTTGGAGCCCAAAGTCAGCCATGGAGAAGTATTTCAGGGTGGTCACCTTAGTGGGGGGGGGGATTCACAGGTTCGAAGGTTCATAGGTTTGTACTAGGTTATTGACCCTAGGGCCTATATAAGCCTAGCCATAACAATTCCCTGGATATTTCCTCCCACAGTATTTACTTCCATGGACCCCTGTCTACCAGGGCGACTGACGTGATCCCCTTGGGTGAATTTCCTATCTCCCATCCAATCATCAAGGTTCCTTTTGAAGAGGGCCAAAGAGGTGCTCTGCTTGACATGTATGGACAGTCTATTACAGAGTCTGGGGAGTCTATGGGTCAATAACTTATCCCTCCAGCATGTTTTGTTCATTGTGATGACAAGGGTTAGATCCCTGGAACATGTGGCTCTGAGGGATTGCCATTTTTTTAAGTGTAGCATGTCCAGCAGCTCTGGCTTTGACATGGCCTAGTATGTTAAGCAGAGATCGCCTCTGAGTAGATGATGTGCGACAGAGTATAGGTGGAGTTTTTTTAGATGGTCAGCATAGGTCATCTGCTTAAGGCCTATGATTCTTTTAGTGAGGTATTTCTATGGCCTTTCCAGTTGTTGCAGATGTCTTGAGAGGTACATACCAAATGGGACGTTGTATTCTATGATGGGTTTAGTGATGGATGAGTACAGTGGGACAATGACCTCCTTTTTTCTGGATGAAAAGCCCTTAAGGATGAGGTGTGCCACATAGAAGGATTTCCTGACTGTTGTGGCGATGTAGTTATCGAAAATGAGATCACTGTTCACCTGTGTCCCTAAGTCTCTTATCACACGTTTGGTGTTTAGTGTACTGCCAACTATATGGTAATTCAGGGGTACATGTTTTTTCCCAAAGGGGATAACTATACATTTCTTGGCATTGAGCTTGAGCCCATGGCTCTGGCACCAAGCATCTGTTTCTAAAAGGCCTTTTTGTAGAATATCCACATCATTTGGAGATTCAATAATGGCTCCAGTTTGCAGTCATCTGCGAACTTTGTTAGCCAGAGTCCCTTAGTGTTGGCCTGTACTTCAGAGAAGTAGATGCCAAACAAGAGCTGTCCCAGGACTGAACCCTGAGGTACTGCACTTGTCACTTGTCTTGAGCTGGATTTGGAGTCAGCTACTTTTACAGTGTGGGTTCTGTCAATAAGCCAGTTGGCAACCCATCGAGTGACATAGGGAATAATGCCCAGCTTAGTAAATTTATCTATGATTCCAGAGTTGGGGATGGTGTTGAAGGCCTTTGCAAGGTCCAGATAGGCTGTGTGGACCACCTTACCCTTGTCCATGGCTCTGGAAACTGATTCAAAGAAGTCAATCAGGTTCAGGAGACAAGATCGCCCCTTCATGAATCAAACTGCGTGGGGTCCAGTGTTTGAAGGTTGCCAATGTCTTTGTTTATAAGTTCCATAATAATACTTTCCATGGCCTTGCATATCAGGCTCATCAGACTGAAGGGGCAGTGGTTCCTGGGATCCAAGGTGGATCCCCCGTTGTGGAGTGGGATAACTGTAGCTGTGCGCCACTCAGTGGGCATGAAGCATGAGGTGAGGCGATGATTAAACATGACACTTTGGTGAGGTGCCAGTTCATTTTGTAGTTCATGTAGTACACAGCCTGGGATGTTGTCTGGGCCCATGGATGCTGTATTCTTCATTTTGGAGAGTGCGTTTTTTACCTGTGTGGCCGTTATTACTGGTATTTGGCAAGCTTTCAGTATTGAGATGGGCCTTTTAGGGGGTGAGAGGTGGATGAAGTTTGCACTGAATCGATTTGCCAGGATACTGGCAATATCCTTGGGATTAGTATATTTAATGCCGTTCTGTTGTAGCTCAGACCATATCTGAGCATTGCCATTTAGATTCTTGACATAACTATAGAATATAGTGGTTGTCTTTGGAATCTTGGGCAATTTTATTTTCATAACTAGCTTTGAAAGTTTTTATGAGGGATCTCAGCTTCTTACTGTGGCTGGTAAGGGAGTTTTTTGCATCCTGGGATTTCCCTCTTTTCTGCAACAGTTTCTTCCTTTTGCTGTAAAGTTTGTTTATGGCAATTGACCACCAGATTAGCTTCCTTTTTTTGGAGGAGAGCATCTTGGTTCTATTGGGGATGGCACGATTCATGCACAAGTGGTTGTGCTCATGCAGTGCCTTAGTGTAGGATTCCGCAGTCGAACTTTCAGTTCCCGTCTGCATGGGTGTCATGAAGTTTGTCACTTCTGCCTTGAGTAGCATGAAGTTTGCTTTGGAGAAGTTTTTTAAAGAGGTTTCCTTATTGGGGAGTGGGATGTGGATGTCAAGGGTGATTAGCTTATGGTCAGACCTGACCAACGAGGAGGTGACCATAGGTGTGGAGCATCGATTTCCCATGTTGGTAATAGCCAGGTCTAGGATATTGGAAACCCTGTTGGGACTAAGGATTAGTTGATCCAGGGTGTTGGAATTTATGAATTCCAAGAACCATCTGGCAAAGGTGTTGGTACATGAGTAGTTTTCCCAGTTATTGGCAGGGTAGTTGAAATCACCCAGTATTAGGGTGTTTTGTTGTATCTTAATATTTTCCAGTATGTTTAGAAAGGTGTAGTGAGAATCTTGGGGCATGGTGGGGGATCTGTAGCAAGCTACAGTTAGGATATAGGTGTAGGTGAGATGGAGATTTTCATGGTGATTAGTATGTGGTTGGATTTAACCAGGGAGGAATTCACTATAGGTGTGGTGCAATGGTCTCCCATGTTGGTGATAACCAGGTTGAAGATGTTGCTTCCTCTAGTGAGGGTCAGAATGAGCTGCTCCAGGGCATTGCATTGGAACTGACAAATTTCAGGAAGCGTTGGGCCTGTACATTAGTACTTGAATAGTTATTCCAGTTGAAAGAAGGGTAGTTGAAGTCACCCAGTATGAGAGTAATGGGCTGGACCTTGATCGATTCCAGGGTGCTTACTAACCTGGAGTGAGAATCTAGGGACATAGTTTGGGTTCTTTAGCAGGCTATGACTTGTAACACCATCTTACCCAGTGTTAGTTGTACCTGAAGCATCTTGGATGAATTATGCTGGGCATCCAGTATAGAGGTGTGTGTATTCTTTATGAATATGGAGACACCACCGCCTTTGGAGCTTTCGGACATATTCTGGGGCTGAAAGGTATGGAATGAGTTGTAGCCTGGGAGTACAGGGGTGCTTTCTGCCTCTTTAAACCAGGTCTCCGTTACAGCACAGATGTCATCATTCTCCATTTTTAAAAGAGCTTAGAGTGAGTGCAACTTGAGATTTAGACTTCTAGCATTGAGCAGCATGACCCTCAGATTGCATTTGTCTGTAGCTATCATGCATATTTGAAGGAAGAGGTGAATTGTCTTAAAACAAGAAACAACACTTGGTGACATCTTCTCATGTCTTGTATGAGACACAGGAGCTTGTTTATACTTAATAATACTGGGTTAGAGGTTTTTCTTTTTCTTTTTTTTCACAGCTAATGTAGTATTTTTCTTCTGGACTGAAGAAAATTTTTAAATACCAAAGAATTAGACAGTTGTGTTCATGTATAATGATACATAGCATGTTTTATAGTGAAAGAAGCCAAAAAAAGCAAGGGCAACAATTATATATTTATTTATTTTTATAATGTTTATCCCTTGTTGCCTGCCTCAGCCCTCGCTACCTTCCTTGGAAGTGGTCATATATGGCAACCATCAAGGGTTGTGTCTCAAACCCTATCCCTACACTCACTCTCATAGCTGATATAAGCAGGGGACATTCTCTACCCATACAGCAATGTGTGTGCTCACATATGACTATGAAGCCTGCTTTCACTGGCTTGGAACACCAAGTCCACACCCCATGGTTCTGTGGCCATTGTTGCAGTGCAAGACTCTACTTGCATTGGAATAATTTGTCTAGCTGACACACAAATTCTCCTGCCATGATGGGAAACCTGGTATAACCATTCAGCCTTCTGCCTGACACTTCCAGTATGCAATCTGCTAGCTATGCTCAAGTCTTCTGGGTGGTACACATAGCTTTATCTCTCTAAGCTACAAAGCTATGCCAGTTAGCAATTGTCCACATAAACCTTTGCAGTTGTTTTAGAAGTTCCATTCAAGTCATTTTTTGCATCAACTATGGCTAGAAATCATATAATAGTTAGAGTCAATCAACTTCACTCTCTTGCTGTATCTGTGCCTACATGCCCTGGATGCATCCACAAATACAACTGAGAATATCTTGTGATGGTTAACAACAAGCATTAAGAGACAACTAACTATATTCAGAATATTAGTCACCAGAATTTAAAACATGATTACATCCAGCCCTTAAGTTTTCAGCCTCACATAACTTACAAGTCTACTATTTGAACTGACAAAGTGACTGGGAGAGAATGTATCTTTGACTGAATACCTTTGTCCAGCCACAAAAATATAACAAAGGCTATTTTATGATGTTATTGAAGTTATCACTTCCTATCTTTGACATATTGGTCTACTCAAAGGGTAAAATAAAACTTCATTACATCTGGTCTAGGTACAGAAATAAATGTTCATTTTCCAAGTTTGACTATTCTCTTTAAGAGCTTCAGCTAGAGTATATGGTGCACCTTACTGTAGACTAGGTGATCACCTGCTTCATTCTTTTATCCCTCAGTATTTGATACGGATACCCGTGAGACATTGAAATAAGCTAGAACTGAATGTTACCTCAGTTAACTCCAGACATAAAGCTGCTTATGTCCCAATCATATAATGCAGGAAACTCCAGCACAAAATTCATTCATATATTATATTTAGAATTTGGAAACAAAGTTAATGAATTATTAATAAATAACAAAAAAATATTCTTTAACAGTAAGCAAGCAGAACACAACCCTCAGTTTTTTTTTTTCCTGCTATATGTCTTAGCTGCATAGTCAAGGAATAAGGTCCACCGCATCCTGTCCCTGGACTTATTATCATAAAAAACTGCCAAAAAATTCAGCAAACATGATTTAAAAGTTGCTCAGTCGACTCACACCCTAAGCAGTTTGAAAACAACATACCATGGAGCCTGTCAAAATCCAAATCATTCTTCCATTATAGTCTTTCTCTTGTCCAAACTGCTGTTATGACAAAACAATGATATAACTCGAGATTACATTCCTAGCCACAAACAATGTTCTAGATGAATGCCACATATTCTCAAATGAGAATTTCACATACCGAGCTTCCAGTATGTACAGTCATTCTATCATTAAAAAACACAAAGTGTCTAGGTGGTCAAATAATTATTTTCTCATCTACCTTAGAAATTCTCAGATGACGCATCAATGAACACTTAAAGGCCCATCTAAACAATAATTTAATGTGAAGTGCCTAACAGAGCTTTCAGCAGGCCACAGCAATGGCATTGAGTTGTTTGGCTTTCAAAGAGGGCATCTGTCTTAAATTGAGTGATAACAAACCGTCTTACTCTTCTGAGATGTCTTTCATCCATTGCTTGTCCATACTTAACAAACCTCATTTTACTCACGCTGTTGTATACTGGATTGATAGTTAATCATCAGAAAGAATGCAGTCAGTTCCAGGGAATGAAGCAATATCTGAGGCTGAAACAGAAAAGAATAGATGCCATTCTGGCAGTGGTTTTCTGTGATCATCATCAATCAGTAAGTTTAATTAACATCAATGACTTAAAATTAACCAGTTGTTCCCAGTGCTAGTACAGGCTCAATGGATGTTTTTACACCCTATCAACATCCACCCATAATGGATAATCCTGAAATTAAATGATTCAGACTTAATTTTCACTTCAAACTCATTTCCTGATATTATTGCTATTTGCATATTTTATCTCAATTCATATGTTAAAAAAAGGTCATGTTATTGACCACTATTCTTCTGCTAATGACCACTATGGCCTTTATAAGCATAGTCTTGCAACCCAAATGTGTCCCAAATTATTATAACAGGCTCTATATTAGTTAGGGCATGATTTAATGACTCTCTCTGTCTATCAGAGAGATAGATGCTAGACAAGAAGTGACTTTCTGATTTCCCATCCACTGGTCCAGATTACCCTTGAATAGAGTTAGTGAAGAACTCTGCTTTACGTGGATGTGGAGCCTATTCCAGAAAATAGGAATTTTTTGAGATACATATTTGTCCCTCCAACATTTCCCATTTATGTCACAAGCAAATTGTAGGTCCTTAGATCTAGTAGTTTTGATGCTGTTCATTTTGCAGACATGCAAAAGTTCCATCAGTGCAGGGTTCAAGGATGCTAGTGAAGAGCTTCTGCAGACATTCCAATTGTTACATATGCTTGGTCAGGTGCATAACAAAGGGGGGCATTATACTCAATGATGGGTCTGATGAGGGCTGAATACAATGGCATGATGACTTCCTTAAACCTAGACGACATGCACTTTCTTATAACTTGAGTGACCTAGAATGATTTCTTTATTACCTTAGAAATGTGCTGATTAAAGGCCTGGTAACTAACTATATATATTCCCAAATCTATGACTACTGGGTCTACTGTTATGGGAGTTTGATCAATTACATAGTTTATGAGGGTGTCTGAGGATGCCTGACTTAACAAAAGATACTATTGTGCATTTCTTGGCATTGTGTTTTGAGCCATGGCTTTGGCACCAATCATTTGTCTGTGTTAGAACTTCTGGTAAGATATTGCTGTCTTGGGGGGATTCTATGACTGCTCCTAGTTTGCAATAAATTTCAAACTTAACAAAGTCCTTTGACAATGGTCTTGACTTCCTAGAAATAGAAGCCAAAGAGGAGCAGGTCTAGCACAGAGCACTGAGGGACTTTGATGGTGACATTTTTGGAGGTGGTCTCAGCAATCCTAACTTCCTTGGTCTTATTTGTAAGGCAGCTGGCTATCCAGCATGCTGTATAGGGGGTTATGCCTAATTCCATATGTTTGTTTACAATACCCACGTGGGGTATTATATCAAATGCCTTAGCCAAGTTAAAGTAGACAGTATGCAGCATTTTATCTTCATTCATTGCCTTGGGGACTTTCACAAAGAGGTCCACCAGGTTTATTAGGCATGACCTGCCTTTGACTAAACAAAACTGGTTTGGGTCCAGTGCCTTATGGTTTCCTATGACACTGTTAATAATTTTCATGATAATTCATTCCATGGTTTAGCATATAAGACTGTTCAGATCACTGGGTCTGTTGCTCCTGTGATCTGTTTGATAGCCCACCCTTATGTAGTGATGACTGTTGCAGTCCTCCATTCCTGTGGAACAAAACCTTTTCTGAAACTATAGTTGAAAAGTGACTCTAGTGTTCCAGGTAGGCTATACTTCATGCTATTGAGGAGATGTCTTAGGATATTATCAGGGCCCATAGATGCTGAGTTTTTGCCCTTAAAGAGCGCAGCCAGAACCTGCTCCTATGTATAGTTGGAGGGGGTTATGTTTGAAGATATTTCATGGGTGTGGCTGGGGGTAAGTAAAAAGCTGGAACTGAATTTGTCATCCAATAGATTCACTATATCCTAGGCTCCATTAACCACCAGTTTAGCATACTATAGTATGCTGCCTTTAAGGCTTCTGATATAGATGAAAATGGCTTATGGTTGTCATTGGCCTGGGACGCTATCTAGGCTTTCTTGGACTTAATTAACCCTCTTAGTTGTCTGCTTGCTGAGAGAGTTGTTATCTTTTTGGATGTTACACTTCCTAAGTTTAGCTATGACTTTTTTTGTATAAACTGTTTAATTTATGATTCCACCAGGATGATTTGTTTTTACAGTTGGTTTTCGGTTTACTGCTGGTAGGCTCAGGAGCCTCTAAGCAGCCAGTGGTGTGGTTGTAGACAGTTTCTGTGAAAAAGTCCGGATAGGTTGCTGTTTTTTCTGAGTTTGGAGGGGCCTAAAATTATTGCCTAATAAAAGGTATTTTGCTTTGCAATAGCTCTCAGCTGTTTATTTATTTATTTTATTTATTTAACATTTGTTGACCGGGAAAGTCCGACTAGGTTCCACAGATCCTGTTTTCAGCGGAGGCCCGGGGAGAAACGCTCCAGAAGCATGTCTTTAGAATGTGGGAGGAAACCGGAGTACCCGGAGGAAACCCACGCGAACGCAGGGAGAACATGCAAACTCCACACAGAAGGCACCCCAGCCGAGAATCGAACCGGAGAACCTCTTGCTGTGAGGCGACAGCATTAACCGCTGCACCACTGCACCGCCCGCATGTTACATGGTCGACAGGGGTTACTAAACTGATTTTTTTATTTTGAAGGAGATCGCTTTGTGATCTGACCTTACCAGAGAGTACATGACCCTGGGGGTGCGTGTAGCATTCTCTTATATTAAGTGCACCAGGTCCAATATGTTTAAAATTTCAGTGGGTATAAGCACTGTTCTAGGGTACTTGTGTTTACAAAGAAAAGGAATCTGTGTGATTGTAAATGTGAGGCTATATAGGATTTTCAGCCTAAGGAAGGGCAGTTAAAATCTCTCATGAATATGAATATGGTTTAATAGTGAACATATCTAGTAGGTCTAAGTATGAGCTATGGGTTTTATGAGTGAGGGGAGTTTGACAGGAGTGGAGGTTAAGTTGAGCATAAAAAGGGAAATCGGCCAGGCATAACATGCCCCGCAATAGCAGCTGGCCTGGAACTATCTATGAACCTATTATAACTAATTAAACATCTCAAGAGTCAAATCAATATTGATATTGTTTTTCTCAATATCAGTGACTAAACAATGGAACAATATCTTTAATACAATTATGAAGATACCATAAATAAACCAGTTTAAAAAAGCTGTTAAAGCATACTTTAACTACTATCTGGACTTGTAACTGCAATAATACAATCTAAATATATTTCATTGCTTTATTTCCATAATACATTACTGTAATGTAACTGTCAAGATTTGGTACAGCTTTATCTTTTGACATTTTAATTGACATTCTGTATCCTGTCAAACCTATACCTGCTTTTTAGATTCATTGAGGCACCATTATTCAAATCCCTACCCTGTTTATGTTATAATGCTCCACTTTCCTTCACTTGTTTCTTCTCAAGCATGCCTTACCTGTGGAGTACAAATTACAGTACATAATTAAGTGTATAATAAACTTGGCCATAAGTTCACACTGGCATTTACCTGTCAGATTCTGCAAGTGAGTTGCTTTATTGTTTGACTAATACAGTTCATATTTATACAGTGTTTCCAATTTTATCTCATTTATAATGATGCAGCGGTGCAGCGGTTAACATTGTCACTTCACAACAAAAGGTTCTCTGGTTTGATTCTCAGCTGGGGTGCCTTCTGTGTGGCGTCTGTATGTCCTCCCTGCATTTGTGTGGGTTTCCTCTGGGTGCTCCAATTTCCTCCCACATTACAAAACATGCGTCTGGAGCATTTCTCCCTAGGCCACTGCTGAAAATTGGCTCATTCCAAGTTGGACTTTCCCAGTAAACAAATGTTAAATAAATAAATAAATAAATGCATTAATGTAACCTAATTCTGCAATCAATTACTGCAACACTTCTCCCCAGACCTTAGCTGAAAATGAGTTACATTCTGTAACTTACTGACTAATTTATAAATACTC
This sequence comes from Protopterus annectens, assembly GCF_019279795.1. Lineage (NCBI taxonomy): Eukaryota > Metazoa > Chordata > Ceratodontiformes > Protopteridae > Protopterus > Protopterus annectens. Next base: position 863,746,054 of record NC_056726.1, read on the forward strand.
AGCTGTGCTGAATTAGCTGGTTTTCAGCTTAGTTAAACAATTTTGCTACTGCTTGCCATATCTATCTCACTTAATTCATTCATTCCGGAGCAGCTCATAAAAAGCTGCCTGCTTAATTCCAACATAGGAACAACAGTACAGCCTGATCTCATTTTCAGAAAATCCATTTGTAATACCATACAGAAAACAAATGTTCATAACTCTTTAACTATAAGAGCTAGACTAAAAATGTAAACGAGAAAGTTGTTCAGCAGACACTGACATTTCCAACAGTGTGAATGCTGATAGTGCATATCAAAGTCATATGTCACTCAGCTATCAGTGCAGCACCACTGTTTTACATTACATTTTAATACTGCAAAGCAAATTTACTTTTAAGTCAAGAGATTTTAAAGTCCATTAAATGTATTTTAAAGTCAGTAGCTCATTTTACTGCAGCTATTGCTATGCAGATGCAGAGAATATTTAACCACATACTTTTCAACTTATTATTTCAAGAATCAGGGACCAAGCCAAAAATAATGGGAGACAAAAGTACAAAATCAGAGACAAGCCCTAAAATTCAAAAAGGCTGTGAGGATGGTTGCAGAGGGTCCTGCTGTACTGACTGAGTGTGCAACAAGAGTCGATGGTCATTAAACTTGGATACATGTAACAACCAATTAAGTATGAGTCACACATATGCAGCAGGCAATGTGGGAAGGGGGGGGGGGTAGTAGTACTCTGTGGCCACAGGGAAATACAAGCCACAGCAGTACTTGTTAGATGTACTCATGCCTCAATGATGATCAGTAGGATTCTGCGTAAACAGTAATGGCAAGAGACAGAAGACATATGTCAGCCTTTAAGGACTCTAAAACCTCTGCACTGATCTACTTGTTTGACCAAATTCAAGGTTGGAAGTAAGAAGACAGGAAAGTAGGGAAAATGGGAAAGCAGGTACAGGGTAGAATGTAAGGTAAACAATCATGGAATGAGTAACATAGAGGTGGGGAAAAATGGAAACATTTTTGGGAGGAGTTTAGGTGCCCATTTTATATTTATGAAGAAAAGGCATGTTGGGCAATATAGTAAAGGAATTAAAAGGTAGGAGGAATTTAAGAGGTTAGCGTAGGTAGCAGGGGTACACAAACAAACACAAAAGACAGTCATGACTGACAGTGCAAAAGCTGTTACAGTTAGGGGTGAGGAAAACACTGGTGATGGAGTCATTGGACACACAGAGGCAAGACAATGGTGATGGGGAGGATTGGACAATAGACAGGGATGGCCACAGCCACAGAAGACAGGGCAATAATGGAATGAGGGATAAGGATGGAAAGCATAGCTGCAATCTCTACTAAGTATAATTTAGCGTGAACTTGTTCCAGCTCTGGCTTTCCCCTGCCACTGGGCCCTGCCATTGATGTTAATGGTAGTGTGTGACAGGAATGAGACCCCACAAGTTGACAGAGGACAGTCTCTTGCCAGACAACTTGGGCATCCAGGTGTCTATCAATAAGGCCCTCCACATTTTCTGTAGATGCTACTGTGTGAAATATGTGTCACCTCCACTCTCTTTGCTTTTGTCAAGTGCTAAATCAGCACTTTCCTCAGCAGAGCTGGGGGCAGTGGTTGCTGTGGTTACTGTCAGGTTGTGGAGGTGACAGTGACAGCTGGGGACACCAGTGGCTGTGGCATAGGCTGTGCTGTTGGTGGTGTAGTTGCTATAAGTGGTAAGGTGACAGAATTGGATGGTGACATAGGTGATGTTCTCGATGTTGCTGTTGTATATAATCATAAATCATAAAATAGATGTAGAGAAACCAATTAAAATAAATGAATAAACACAATGGGAAGGATATAAAGAAATATGGTAAAGGAGAGAAAAGTACAAATACAGTAAAAAATGAAGGTAAAAACATAGCCTAATGTTATGTGTAGGCAGCTTAGCTACATATGCAGTACATATGCTTTGATACATTAATCATGAAACACCAACTTCACTGTAAAAATGATGCACCGTTATAGAACCAATGAGAGGAGGAACCCACATCCTTCAGCACATGCAACCAGTAAGGCATTCCATGTACATAATGAACCACAGTAGTGAAAGAAAAATGTGTACTGAAATACACTAAAGGTGTGTGTATGACTCACTTGCAGAATGAAAGAGACAACATGCAGACTCCAATGTGAACTATCACTGAACATCGGAATACTTTTAAGTTACATAGTCTCAGTAACTTACCTATCTGATTTATTTTCTGAGTAACATTTTTGTCAGTTGTTACTGGCTACATATTTGTAGCATACTACTCAGCCAAGAAGTAATGAGCATTAAATAGTTCTCAACAAAACTCCACGCGTCATTACAGCACAAGCAATTGGTGATTGAAGATTACCCAAGTCAGTTACTGTATCAACATATAATTTCCCATCCAACAAAAGAATAAGCTTTATTCTCAGGACAAGAAACACATCAAATATCACTGCAGCACAAGCTCTTCATGCTTAGAAATTACCTTAGTTTAGATGTACTTGAAGGAAAGTACTCAACCAGGAAAAACAAGCATTAGCTCTATTACATTAGGACAACACAATTACCTTAGTCTAGCTGCAAGTTCTCAGTAATTTTTGTTCTGCTGATCACTTTTACTTTAACCATCTGTGCAGAATTTTTTTTGTCCAACATATTGCTTGCCATCTTACGGACATCCAGTTTGCCTGTGCCCACTTGTCAAAAGTATACTTTCATGGTAAGTAAAGTGTGTATGTCAAATATCTCCTCCTTATATTTTATGTATGTATTTATGTATGAATGTATGTCAGGGACGGCTTGTGCTATTGGACTGCAGGACTGCAGTCCCCCAGCTGTAAAAAAAAAAAAAAAAAAAAAAAATGAAATAAAAAAAATTATAGCGAGTCCCAGACTCCACACATGCGTGCTTGGCATTCCCAGAACTCCACGCATGCGTATAGGAATCCAGACTGCTGTTTAACCAGTCTGGATTAGGAAGAAGGCATCAGACTACAGAGATGCCCAGAGGTCTATGCTGTACAACTGCATAGACAGGGACAGACAGACTCCAAACTCAGGTACTGGAGAGAGAGAGAGGGAGAGAGACAGAGCATGTGTGTGTGTGTGTGTGTGTGTGTGTGTGTGTGTGTGTGTGTGTGTGTGGTGGCAAATTCCCTACTTACCACCATTTGTGAAAACTATTCATATTTTTGTCTCATATTTTTGTTCTGTTCTGTTCCTCATAGCATTGTGGTTTTCTGGATTTTGAATTCACAAAGCAATGACAGACATTTGAATTTCAGACTTCATATTCTTCAGAAAATACATGGTAACAAAAAACCTTTTATTCTAGCAATTATTTAAGTTTATAAGATCAATATTTGAAATTTGTCCCTATTTTGGAGCTGTATTATTGGCTTTGTCCAGGTTTTTTGTGCTAAGAGGTTGAGAGCTATGGTGAGAACTAAATTCACTAGATGATAGCCATTTAAGTTTCAGTCTTCCTGTCTTTCAAAAAACAACTGATTTGGCATAGTGGTATGTTGTTCTGACTATAGTGCACAGGGTCCTGGGTCCAAGTGTTGGCAGTGAAATGCATGGTGGTAACACAGCATTTTATTCTAGCATCTTTCCAAGATTATACAAGCAATGTTTAAAATGTGTCCCTGGCTTTTGGGCTTTGTCTCCCCCCAATAAATTTTGGCTTTTTCCAGATTTCTTGTGCTACAAGTTGAGAGATACAGTTGAGTGTCAAATGGATTTTACAAGGAGCTGAAAGCTTCAGGGGAAGAGAAGTTTAGTACTGCTTATGCTGCGTCTGCTTGCATTGTTAATAGCACAACAGGCAGTGTACTTGCTTTTGATGCAGAAGGCTATGGGTTCTACTCACAGTATATAGATGCATTGCCGATACTTTACTGTGTTGTACTTTTAAACAGGCACTTTATCTGTAGATGAAACAATGAAATATAAAGTTGTTTGCTAGCAGCAACCTCTTTATTAGTTACAGGTCTCTTTAATGTGGAATTATTTAGATGACTTTTACTTCTGCAGAGATTGTGCATATTTACTGATACTAATGGATTGTAGAAGTTTTAGTAGACTTTTATGATGGAAATCTTCTGAATTGGGCAGTTTTGTCATTATTGGTGCATGCATTTTGTTTCACTGTTTACTGGAAAAATGTTCAAAACAATAAATTTAAAATGTCCTCTACCACTGTACTGTATTATAAAAGGAATATAATTTAATACAATCAGGAAGGTCTATCAAAGAACACATGTATGTTTCGTGTGGAAGGGGCCTATGATTTGAAAACAGCCCAAAGTTAATCTTTATCTGCCACCGACCAGATATATTTTCTTTGAATGTAAGTTTCAGTGCTGTTTCAATTAATGTGAGTTTCAAGGGCAGAGAAGTTTTAATGCTAAGTCTATTTTCACTGTGAGACTGCATTGCTTTGTTTAGCAGATATCTATTAGTGTTTGTGCTGTAAAATGTAAAATAAAACTTTTAAATGAAATCCAAATCATCGTAGAAGTAAAGGAGTATGCACATTACAGTGTTTATGGTAAATGGGGTAAAATAGCCAAGTAATGGGACATTGGAAATGCTGCAGGGGGGTGGCCCTATTCGATCATGATTTTGTGAGGTTTACTATCAAAATGTTGAAGATTGGTTCAGCGAACTCAGAAAGTCGAGCATTAGTTTGTCATCTTCTGTGTTGCCAAACGTTAGGATATCGAGAATACATATTAGCGAATGCAAGTGTGCATTCGCTGATATGAACTTGATGTTCTGAGTAGAGTCGCGGTACAGTGCAGATTGGGAAATGTATCCCTTTCCTCACTGTAGTGTGATCTCTGAGTTAGAATATTTAATTTGCAGGAGTTGTGGAGGGAACAGCCCCCCACGGGGGGTGCAGAGGCATTGCCCTCCTGCTAAAATGTTAATGACAGTGTAGGTGTTTAATGTACATTTGCACCTACACTGCCATTACATTTGAATTTCGATATCAATGCAAAATCTGTTGATGTCAGTCAACAGCATCGACCTTCTAACCCATTTGTATGCATGCAGGGTGACGTCATTTTCGGAATATCGAATGTTCATGTATATGAACATTGCTATTTTGATAGTAAACCATTTTATGAGGGGGAACGGTGGCAAACTCAAAGACAGCCCCAGCTGAACTATACCTCTCAGCTGTCCAGATTTCCGCAGAATGAAGAGATCTGTGATTCTTATTTTTGGTTTGTTCCGCAAAATAATTGTGGTTTTCTTGCAAATCATTTAGGAATGAAGTCACTAAATGACAGACATTGAGTTTCAGACTTCATACCTTCCAGAAAAATGCATGCTAAAGCAAGACCTGTTATTTTATCAACTGTCTAAGTTTATACAAGAACTATTTTTAGTACTGCTTGTATGTTCCCCCAATATATTTGGCCTTGTCCAGATTCCCTGTGTTAAGAGGTTGAGAGGTATGTGCAAATAAATTGCTTTATAGAAATAGGTATATCCAAACCTCTCAACTGTCCCCAATTTTGGCTTAAAATGTCTCCCCCTAATAATCCCTCCCAAAATGCCAATTTTGGGAGAAACCATGGAGGGTTTACAATTAATAAATAATTGTAATGATCATAGTTATAGATTACTTTTATTTCAGAAATGCATGTAGATTTTCTTAATTTGTCAGCTGCTCAACTTAACAGTACTGATATTAAAAACTTGTCCCTTCTTTGACAGGTTCCCAGCTGTATTGTGTGGCTGTTTTATATTTTTGCATCGCATTTTTGGTCAGTTTTTCATAAAATTGTGGTTTTCTTGCAAATTAGTGGCAAATCATTAAAGACTGAAGTTAGAAAATAATGACAGACATTTGAGTTTCAAATTTCATGCCCTTCAGAAAATTCATATTAATGCAAGATCTACTATTCTATAATCTTTCTAAGTTTATAAGAGCAATATTTAAAATTTGTCCTTATTTTTGGGCCTTTGTCCTTCTTCTATTTATGGCTATGTCTAGATGTCTTGCTCTAAGGTTGAGAAGTATGACAAATGTGCTATGGCCATCACTGTCAGCCAGAGACATTTCAAATTGTGACATACTTGTTGCATCTCACTCCACAATGTATTGACTCTGGATGTGTCTAAGCAAAGCAAGGAGCAGTTATACAGTGTAAGTGTGCAGAGTATCCCCCCATCCAAGGTCGACACAAATACTACAGTGGCTTTTCATCTGTCCTTGATTTTGCAGAAAGTTCTGGTTTTCTGTCATATTTTTATACTGTTGATTTATGCTTCTTATTATTCAGAAAATGCATGTTGTTGCAATGCCTATTGCTCTGTGTTTAAGTAGCAATGCTTTAATGACCTTCAGCTAAGCTTGTCTGAGATTGTCTGAGATTGTTAGATGCAAGTAAGCTTTAATAAGCATACCATTAAAGAATTCCCAACATTGAAAGCCTTTTTGTTGTTGCCATGCACATAACTAGATAACGCATAAGCCTTAGGTACTGAAATGCATAATACAGCATTTGTAACAAAGGACAGAATTACAGTATTTTAAGAAGCTCATTACATTTGTTGGAGACTTGCAGTCATCTTTGCAGGCTTTACCCATAAACTAAACAGAATGCCAATCTATCATGTGTGGTCCATAACCTGTGCAGTAATCCTTTAAGCAATTTATCTTGAGCTTGTTTCTTGTTTGCTGTTCATTTTTTACTTTGATCATGTTTTCCCCATTTATTTTTTTATTTTACATTTGTAAACCGGGCTAGTCTAACTGGATATATTTCCATTTTCAGTAGAGGCCCGGGGAGAAAAGCTCCGGCAATTATAGAATTACAACATTAAAAATTAAAAATTAAAATTTAAAGAATTAAAAGTAGAAATTAACAGAAAAGATTTTAATAAAAATACAACAAGGACTTGTGCTTAGAGATAGAAAGTATGCTGTACAACCAGTATTAATAAGATAGAGAAAGAAGTTAGTTAATTAAGTGTAATTAATCTACTAGAGAGAGTTTGTTGGCATATAAATTTGGGAGTATCAGTTAGTCTATCTTACAAGGAATTAGTATGTAACAAATGCATTAGGAGTGTTAGTAATTTAAGCGAGAATAGTAGGAATTCGAAATTTAGGGAGCTATTGAAAGCCTTGTTTTGTAAAGGGAAATGGTTAGTCAGGCTTGCTACAGGGGCATAACCAGTGTGTTTGGAGTTGTTTTTTGAGGTTATGTTTAAAGAGAGGCAAGGAAGAAAGTAATGTTAATTCATTGGGCAGTAGGTTCCAGTGTTTTCCCAGTGTTACAAAAAAGAGAGTCTCCAGCCAGGTTATTAGACTTGCCTATGCAAGCAAGCAGTTTCTTAGAGGACCGCAGGGAATTCAGATTTTTGTAAGGCTGGATGAGATTGGAAAGAATTGGAGTGCTGTTGGGTTGGTAGAAAATCTTGTGGGCAATGGTGAGTTGGGGTAGTATCAGTTGGTTTTGAAGTTCAAGCCAGCCTAGTTGCCTTAGATTCAGACAGTGGTGAGTTCTAAAGGTGTTGCCAGTGGCAAATCTGACAATGGAATTATAGGAATTTGCTAGCTTGGTAAGATTATTTTTCTTTAGGTTAGTATATATGGGTGAAGCATACAGAAGTGTAGAGATTAAGTGTGAGTGAGCAATTGTGGTTCTGGCTATAGGAGTTAGGAAAGGTTTGATCTTATATAAGGAGCCTATTTTTCTGTTGACAGTTTTAATAGTATTATTTATGTGGCTATCAAAAGTCAGGTTATTGTCAATAGTTATTCCTAGCAGTTTAGTGGTTGTGTCAGGGAGTATAATAGTACCATTATTGGAAAAAACAGAGAAGTTTATGTGTGCGGATTTGTTTGTGGGTGTAAAGAGAAGGAGCTTAGTTTTTTTAGCATTGAGAATGAGGCATCTATTTGTAAACCATGTTTCTACTATGTTAAATACTTTCTGGGTTAGAGAATGGAGTTCTAAAGGGGAGTTTGCTGTGCATACTAGCGTAGAATCATCTGCGTATTGTATGCAGGTGGCTTGGGGGATTGCTGTGTGGAGTTCATTGATAAATAGTGAAAAGAGAAGTGGTCCTAGAATAGAGCCTTGAGGGACTCCGAGGGTAACTGGCTGAAGGGATGATATGTTGTTTTGCCAGAGAACTGCTTGTTGCCTATTGCTCAGATAAGACCTAAACCATTTAATAGTCTGACAGTCAAAGGAGAGGGACTTTAGAATGTTGATGAGAAGGGCATGGTTGACCATGTCAAAAGCTTTTGAGAGGTCAATAAAGAGAGCAGATGAGAGGTTATTGTTATTGCAGTTTCTATTAATGGTATCTATAAAAGATAGTAGGGCAGTTGTGGCACTGTGTGATGGTCTAAAGCCATGTTGACAGTTAGCTAGAATGTTGTGTTGAGATAAATGATGTAGTAGTTGTTGGTGCATGCATTTTTCCATTATTTTGGCTAATGGAGATAATAGTGCTATTGGCCTGTAGTTAGAGTAATCATTTGAATTGCCACCTTTATGTAGGGGAATAATATGGGAGATTTTCCAAATGTCTGGAATGGTTCCTTCTGTAAAGGTTATGTTAATGAGGATGGATACAGGGTATGCAATTACCTTAGCTGCTTTTTGCAAGTATTCTGATGGTATTTGGTCAGCAGAAGGTGTGCAGGGCTTAAGTTTCTGGATGAGTTTACAGATGAGAGTAGTAGAGATAGGTTGCAGTTTAAATGTTGGCAGTGGAGGTAATGTTGTGGTGTGAAGGCTTGAGTTGTCTGGGATTAGCTGACTGGCTAGTGTTTGTATGGTCTCTGTGAAGAAAGTATTAAATGTATTGGCTGTTTGTAGGGGGGTATTAGGATCTGCCTCAAGAGGGGTAGGTGTATGAGAGTGTCCAGGGGACAGGAGTTTGTTTATACTAGACCAAAAGTTTTGGGGATTGTTTTGATGGGTTTGTTGTAGTTTACAGTAATAGTTCTTTTTATCTGTAAGTATTGCCTTTTTTGTATTATTTCTTAGTTGCCTAAAGTTTTGTTGATCAGAGATAGTTTTGTTAGCCCTCCATTTAGCCTAAGATTTGTTCCTTAGTAGAATCTTTTGCCTGGTTTCTTTGGAAAGCCAGGGGGCTGGTTTGGATTTCATTCGGATAGACCATTTAGGTGCATGTTTATCAAGGATGGATAAAAAAGTAGAGTTTAGATATTTTATAACATCTTCAAGTGGTAGAGTTTTTAAAGGGTACCAGTTACAGGCACTACGTTCATTTTAGAATGATTCTGGGCTAAAGTGTTTATTGGACTGTGCAATCCTAAAAGTGGGGGGTTTAGGCAGGTCATGTTTTTGTCTTATGATGTAGGTCAACATATGATCACTTAAATCATCTGGGAGAGTGCCTACCTTATAAGCTTGCTCCTGTCTATTTATAAGTATCCAGTCTAAGGTAGTCTCTTTTTTGTTTGGTTTGTTAATTCTGGTCGTGGAGGTGATAGTTTGATTAAAGCCATGCAGGTTAATGTGAGAGGTGGGGTTATCTGTATTGACTTTTTTCCAGTCAGTATTAAAATCACCTAGTATTACTGTTTCTTGGGGGTAAGTTGAGGATGCCCAGTTTAATATAGCTTCAATTGTGCTGATGTTATTAGCGGGAGGTAGGTAGATACAGATGAGGTATAAAGCTTTGTTAGGGTTGATTTGGAGTTTGGTGACTAGGACTTCGGCATTACTATCCTGAGGAGGGTTATATGGGAGTGTGGAGATGTGAAATCCATCTTTAAATATAACTGCTAAACCCCCTCCCTTACATTTTATCCGGTCTTCTCTAATGATATTGTAGCCTTGGGGGATAATTTCGTTGTCTTTGGTTCCTGGTCTCAACCAAGTTTCTGTCAGGCAAAGGATATCAAAGGAGTGAATATCTAGAAAAGCATAGAGATGAGCTACTTTATTGTTAAGGCTACGGATGTTTAGATGTCCTATTAGGAGTGAGTTGGGGAGTTTAGGCTGGGCTGTTAGGGTAGTAGTATTGACAGGGCCAGGGTTTGGGTGGATGTCACCATCTAGTAAGGAGATTGAGAGGTTTTGTTGCTGCATTGTATTTTAGGTAAAGTAGATATCTCTCTCTTTTTATAGTATGATTATTATATTTAGAGTGGGAGACTCTGTGGTATTTGGGTAGTAGATAGCTGGGAATGGAAGTTATATTAGTGTGACTGCAAGTGAGTATGGATGTGTGTATTGCTGTTTGTTTTAGAGAGCAGTTGAAATGGTAATATTGCAGTTTTTCGAAAAAAGTGAGGAGGTAGGTGGAGGTAAGGATAGTAGGAAGTATAGCTAGGAATATTAGTTTGGTTAAGGTAGTCGAAGCCATTTTCACTGAGATTGAGATTAGGAAGTGTTAAATGGGAAGGGTTAAAATTTGTGAGTAGTGGAAGTAAGTAGTGGAAGTAGATAAGGAGGGTGTAGAAAGGAGGGAATTAGTTCCTGTTAGGCAGTAGAAGAGGGCTATGGTAATGTAGTCAAAGGAGTGGTGTATTGTAATAGGGAATGAATAAGGGTGTGTCTGATTAGTTTAAATGGAGGTAAGTGTGATTGGGTGGAAGTTGAGGAGGGAGTGGCTAAATAAGTATTAGTGTAGGACCACTGGGGGTGGGTGGGAATTGGGGGTAGGGTAGGGCGAATGGAGCTGGTAGACACAAAGAAGAAGACAGCAGGACAGTGAGAGGAAACAATCAGTCAGGATAAAGGTAAGTACGGAGGGAGCTAGGTAGGAAGGTTAAAGTGACTGTAGGTGTATGCGTGAGGGAACAGACAAGTATCGAGAACTGGCTGGAGAGTAGGACCGATAGTAAGTAGCGAAAGAGGAGAGGTGTTTTATTGAGATGTTATAGTAAGTTGGAAGGAGAGATGGAAGGGAGGTAGTAGTTGGTGAATACTGCCACCTAGTGGCCAATCTCTGTAGTAATGGGGAGAGGAAGCACTAAAACAATGAAATAGATGAGCAGGCAGTCCAGATATAAGGAAGAAAAAAGGCCGGGTGAGGTAGGAAAAGGGGATTTCCAGTTATGAGTGTATGGGGTAAGCTGCTGGGTGTTCAGGCCGTAATCCTACACTAACACCAGGAAAGTGGTAGAGCAAAATTCACAAGCAGAGTAACATCAGTTATAGCAGCATATTACATACTTTCTTTCACCCTTTTAGTTCACTTCTGTGAGAAAGGTAGGACTTCTCTTGTATGGTGGCAGGCAGAGAGGGAAGGCAATATGACTTAAGAGTGGCCTTGAAAATCCAGTAGGGCTGGGCCAGTACACCAGTTTATCTGGGTAAGTAGGGTTGTAGTGCTACAGAAAAAGAAAACAGAAAGGGAAAGTTTTATAATTAACATCAAGGTTAGGCAGTTAGATATGAAGATTAAAAAGTAGTAGGTTAGACAGCAGAGGGCAAGTACAAAACAAATCACAGATAGTTCAGATTAAACAACCCCAATGTGAAGTGTGTGCCACAATTCTCTGCAATAAGTATTAATACATTCTTAATAATAATACAAACATTCTATGCAGAGTTTAGAGACATAAAAACAGCAGTCTGCAACAATTAGGATAGACATTGTGTGATCTCTCATTTAAAACAGCACTAGCAGCAGATTACACAAAAGTTCTTAGTCATGTAGCCAGAGATAATCACCAAAATGCATAATATAAATGGCAAATGTTCCAAAGGAATACAAATATAGGTATGTTAACACCATTGCAATAACAGAGGAGCCATTTGCATTCGCCAGGAAATAGGTAAAAAAGGGGTGCACAGGTGAGTCGAATGGCGCAGATTCATTTATAGCATTCGTTTGTGCACAGTGCAGGGAGTATACAAAGCTACAAATACCCTATTAAACAGAGCCAGCCATGCAAACAGTGTATAGCTATAGAATACAGATGTAGTTCTATGGATCATAGTTAAGGAGACTGCGTTCCAAGCATTTTACATTTCAAGACAGTACTATCATCATTATCGCTAAAAAGTTAATGAGGTATTATCGCTAGTAAGTGAGGGCCAGTTGGCAGAAGCGCTGCTGCTTAATGGAAGCACAGCTACATCACGTGGTACAGATTAGCGTCTTATAAAGCACTCCAGTAGGAGTATAACCCACCAGCCCTATTCAGAGAGTAACTCGTTCATTTAAATAAGCAACAGAGTTGGGTAGCTGTTGTTTGCTAAATACATTCAATATAAGCTCGGATAATTAATTATTCAAAGGGTAGAAGATAAACTAGGACCCTGGATAACTAAATGTGGAGAGCCATGTATTATAGCAGCTGGAGTAACAGAAGGATGCTGTAAATAATTAGCGATCCAAATGAAAAAGTTAAAATCAGTATCTGAGCCACGAATGCTGTGGGAACTGAGCGGGCACTATAGTTCTGGCATGCCCCTCAAGGTATGCTGCAGCCAGTGCCTAGTATCCTGCTGTTTCAATCTCAAAATTAGCTGATTTAGGCGCAAAGCTTATGATGGCGGCAGAAGCTAATGCGGAGAGCAGAGAGCAAGTACAAAGTTACGAGCTGTCTCCCATAGGTACGCCACAGCTTGAGGCCAAATTGCACTGTGGTAAGACCAACCCTATATAAATAAAATAAAAACTTATATGGAGCGGAACGTAAAGCAGCCCGCAGGAACTTGACTAGATATACAGTGTTAGCTGCCAATGGCAATAAAGCAGTATAGAGATTACCTAAGTACGCTATCATTTAATAAGGCGTCTTATGTATTTGCGTTGTGGGGATTGAAAGTCGTTAACCCCTGCAGTGGAATACAACTACTCACAATTTATAAAGCTTTATCACAATACATACAACAATAAAGGATATAAGCATAGTACTACCATGACCTTGTAAGCTGAGGTAGAAGGCATACATACACAATTTAAGTAGTATGCTAGTGTGGTGACTCTATGGACCTATCTTAGTTATCGCAGACCCTAGGCAGCTGAAAAAGATGCTTTAAATATAGTATACACTAAGCACAGGTACATTAAATAAACCATATAAACAATTAACTATATAGGTTAAAGAGGACCACAGCAATGATACATGAAGTAATAACAATAATGGTCGATAGTGCACTTACTGGGAGTGAGGGACAGCACGGCAAGGAGCACGCAGCAGCCACAAGGGGATCCAGGGATTTAAAGATGGCGCCCTGGGCAATTAGGCCCTTATTATAGATGAGGGGCGGATATGGGGAGAAAGGGGTGGAGCTAAGATAGGTGTAAGTAGGAGGAAGCCGGAAGGAAGGTAAGAAGCAAAGGAAGGGATGAGGAATAGCGTGCAATATTCAATGGGGAAAGTGAAAAGGTATGGACAGTGATACTACAAGGAGTGAAAGAAAAGTATGTAGTGAGTAGGTAGGATGGCACAAAGGAGATACAAGGAAGAAGACAGCAGGACAGTAAGAGGAAACAATCAGTCAGGATAAAGGTAAGTACGGAGGGAGCTAGGTAGGAAGGTTAAAGTGACTGTAGGTGTATGCGTGAGGGAACAGACAAGTATCGAGAACTGGCTGGAGGGTAGGACCGATAGTAAGTAGCGAAAGAGGAGAGGTGTTTTATTGAGATGTTATAGTAAGTTGGAAGGAGAGATGGAAGGGAGGTAGTAGTTGGTGAATACTGCCACCTAGTGGCCAATCTCTGTAGTAATGGGGAGAGGAAGCACTAAAACAATGAAATAGATGAGCAGGCAGTCCAGATATAAGGAAGAAAAAAGGCCGGGTGAGGTAGGAAAAGGGGATTTCCAGTTATGAGGGTATGGGGTAAGCTGCTGGGTGTTCAGGCCGTAATCCTACACTAACACCAGGAAAGTGGTAGAGCAAAATTCACAAGCAGAGTAACATCCGTTATAGCAGCATATTACATACTTTCTTTCACCCTTTTAGTTCACTTCTGTGAGAAAGGTAGGACTTCTCTTGTATGGTGGCAGGCAGAGAGGGAAGGCAATATGACTTAAGAGTGGCCTTGAAAATCCAGTAGGGCTGGGACAGTACCCCAGTTTATCTGGGTAAGTAGGGTTGTAGTGCCTTTTAGTTCACTTCTGTGAGAAAGGTAGGACTTCTCTTGTATGGTGGCAGGCAGAGAGGGAAGGCAATATGACTTAAGAGTGGCCTTGAAAATCCAGTAGGGCTGGGCCAGTACACCAGTTTATCTGGGTAAGTAGAGTTGTAGTGTTTCTTTCACCCTTTTAGTTCACTTCTGTGAGAAAGGTAGGACTTATCTTGTATGGTGGCAGGCAGAGAGGGAAGGCAATATGACTTAAGAGTGGCCTTGAAAATCCAGTAGGGCTGGGCCAGTACACCAGTTTATCTGGGTAAGTAGGGTTGTAGTGTTTCTTTCACCCTTTTAGTTCACTTCTGTGAGAAAGGTAGGACTTCTCTTGTATGGTGGCAGGCAGAGAGGGAAGGCAATATGACTTAAGAGTGGCCTTGAAAATCCAGTAGGGCTGGGCCAGTACACCAGTTTATCTGGGTAAGTAGGGTTGTAGTGTTTCTTTCACCCTTTTACTTCACTTCTGTGAGAAAGGTAGGACTTCTCTTGTATGGTGGCAGGCAGAGAGGGAAGGCAATATGACTTATGAGTGGCCTTGAAAATCCAGTAGGGCTGGGCCAGTACACCAGTTTATCTGGGTAAGTAGGGTTGTAGTGTGGGAGTGAGGGACAGCACGGCCAGGAGCATGCAGCAGCCACGAGGGGATCCAGGGATTAAAAGATGAAGCAAGTAAATAGTTATTGTTAGGCAGCAGGTCTTTTTTGGATAAGAAACATTTTTACAAGTGAGGGTATCACAGAGATTGCTACTTTCAGCATGTTACTTGGTACTTTTATAAAGCTGAATATAAATTATAATTAGAACTGCAGTGCAAGGAAAAGTAGTTTGAGTTGAATGCTGCTTGTTTTTTTATACTTGATTTTGACAGGCATTCCAGTAATGTATTTAAAAAGTAATTTATTTTTTTCATGCCTCGCAAACTTTTTGTTTCCATCTAGATATTAAGTAAGCTGTCATGTAGCCAATGCATTGAAATATTTTTTTCTCCTGCACTTCATTTTGTCTTTATTGGACTCTCATAATGATGGTTTGGCACCCAGGGCAGCATATGTAATTAAAGTTCCATTTTTTGTGATTTTGAGCATAGCACTGCCACTTTGTAGTTGACCACACCCCGTCCCATTGGTCCCACCCATTCAGCTGTCTCCTGCAGCCCCCCTTTAATTTGAAGTCACCAGCTGCCACTGATGTATGTATGTATGTATATTGCATTTTTGTATGTATGGTTCAGTGCTGCTATGAGGGAGTGGTTAAGTGCATGGGGTTGTGCAAATATTGATTTTTCTGAAAGCATGTAGTGCATGTCAGAGGTGTTGGTAAGCGAGTAGTCAAGTACATGATGTCGTGTGATGGGATGAGTGCTCACAGACATGCCATTTGTGTGTATTTCTGATGTTGTGGGTGTGTATGTGAGGTTGCGAATAGGTTGTTAGAAGTGTGCAGATAAGGAGTATGTGTGCATCTGGTTTTGTGTGTGTGTGTGTGTGTGTGTGTGTGTGTGTGTGTGTGTGTGTGTGTGTGTGTGTGCGTGTCATGTGTGTGTGTGTGTGTGTGTGTGTGTGTGTGTGTGTGTGTGTGTAGTTTGGGCAATATTCCTTTGACACTGTATGTTTGGGTTTGGCCAGGAGAATACTGCCTTTGGAAGAATGGTGTTATGACAGATTGTGTTTGGTGCAGAGTGTGTGAAAAGTGTGAGAGGTGGCTTTTGTGTAACATGGGTGTATGTGTGCCTGTCTTTGCGTCCAGAGGAGCTCTTACAAAATAAGTGCAATCTTGGAATTGAATACTTAAATTTTATGGGGACAGGGCTATTGGGGCTTACCTCCAGTAAATAGGCATGTGTTTGATTTATGTGTGTGTGTTTTAGGTTCTATGGATATAGTAGCATGGTTAAGTTTTCCACACCATATGTAATGATTTATGTATATGGGTCTATGCTTCTAAACATATTTATGAGTGTAATGAGCTGTGTTTTCTCTTAGTAGACTTTTAAATTTATGTCAGTGCATTTTTGTCAACTAATCTGCTTAAAACCTACTCTTTCACAGTGTTGTTCTTTCAACCGCAAACAGATTACTGTCTGTTGTAAAACTTGCCAGAGAATGTATCTTCATAAATTGTAGGTTATCAGTATAACTAAGAGCACTTGTGTTTATGCCTCATATACCTTGATTATCTCCTGCCTCCAGCTGGCAGCATCTGAACCTGAGACTTGTTATGCTGGTCCACTTTGGATTCATAGATGGTGGGTTGACAGTTAACTTAGACGGTAGACACATGGTGTCACTGCCATCAGTGTGAGCTGAGACTTGTCTTATTTACACCCTCATTAGTGTATGAGTGCACAGAGCCTGATAGTTTTAGACTCCACTTAAGGAGAACATTATATTCCTTTTTATTTTACTAATTCCTGTTGCACTTCCCAACACAAATCAGGTTTGCCTTACCAATGGATTCATTGTATTTTATTTAAATTTCCTTCTTTTGACTGATATGAGACTACACCTTTTTCCACAATGTACACTTCATAAGGATTCACTGTTTATACTTTCATATTCAAGCTATTCATATGTGTTTACACATCATGTAGTAATTTTGATGGACTTGGAAATCACGGAATCCTGGAGAAAGAGCAACGCATTTCCATGACAGATTTTTAAGTCCTTTTTTATGCTGCAATAATCTTGGAATGGAAATATAAAAGTAAGGGTGGCATTTGGGGGGGGGGTGCCAAATCAGGTATACAGATGGACTTGTTTCTTTGCAAAAAGTTTGTTTGGTATTTACTATTGCCTGCAATTATATAAAAGTGGTTCATCACTGAGCATATACTTCTGGGATTGTTCAATTGCAGGTCAGCATTAGAATATGGTAAATCTGATACAACAAATACATCTATTTTAGTTATATTCTTACTCCTTTAAATGCATGATTCCCTTGTTCATACCATCTCTTCAATGTCCACCATCTCTGAGCATTTGAAATGGTATGATTTATGTTTTACTGAAATCATATTATGTGTTTTTCTTACTACATGTGCATTGCCTTCTCCATTTTTCATCACACTATCATGCATATAACAAAAGCTTCTGAAGTCAACATGCGTTTGCTTTAATATATCATTTGCAAGGATAGTGTATGTTTCATTACATATGCTGCATATTTTGTCTCAATCATTTTATACATCTCATCTTCTAGTTATCAGTGATAATCTGTATATGTGCTAATCCTATGCTACTGCCACTAGGGTCAACAACAGCAATCCTCTCCAGTGAGTGACCCCAGAGGCCAAAATAGCAACATCACCAAGCTGCCCCCCCCCAACCACATCAGATGGAGAGTCAAGGCAAGTGCCAGGTGAAGTGTTGACGGAGGAAATCCAGGGCTGATGGGGGGTGGGGAATTGTGCCCCTACACTGGAACAGCCATGGCAGATGGTACAGAATATGTTAACATAAATGGGTAGAAATAAAGCAATCATAAAATAAAATAAAGTAATAAAAAGAATGATAGCAACAAAGAGTAGGAGAGTGAGAGACAAACAAAAATGACATTAGTATTAGGTTTCTGGAGATGACCAGTCTAAGTGCTGTCTTACATTGTATTATATAATGCCTCCTCTAAAACGTGCATGCTGATTGGCCAGCCCAACCAGCGTGCCCGTTGTAAATCCCTCAATATACTAACGGAAAAAGGTCCGGTCGCCCGGACTTTTTCCGTTAGTATAAAACACTGTCTCGCTTTGTTAAAAGAGTTTAACATAGCGACACAGGTTTAAAAAAAGCAACGCAGATCTCCGTTGCTTTTTTTAAAGCTGTCTTGCTATGTTAAACTCCTTTAACATAGCGACACAGTGTGTAAAATGCAATGGAGATCTTGCGATCTCCGTTGCTTTTAAACCTGTCGCTATGTTAAATGAGTTTAACATAGCGAGACAGTTTAAAATAAGCAACGGAGATCTCCGTTGCTTATTTTAAAGCTGTCTCGCCATGTTAAACCCATTTAACATAGCGAGAGTAAAAGCAACGGAGATCTTGCGTTCTCCGTTGCTTTTGCCCACAGCTCTGATGTGCTGCGTAGGCATGCGCAGTACATCAGAACTGCCGCGGAACACCAGACAGCTGCGGAAGGGCAGCAAAGAGGCATTATACAATGCCATTATTTAAGAAAAGTAATTATTTCTTTTCTTAAATAATGTCATTGTATAATAGCAATAACCCACTTCTGGGTTTGGGTAATGCTGGATTTACCCACGGTTTCGCCCTCCGGACCAAACCACGCCAACCGTGGTTAAATCCAGCATTACCCACACCTAGGCGTGGGTTATTGCTATATTATACAGGCATTACATATGCTACTACGTGACCTCAGATGGTTCTGCCTAGGTGCCTTAAACCTAAATCCCTATAGTAGGATATGCAGATACGTGTCACTGTCCTGTTGCCTAGTTTGTGCGTGGTAATGGCTACAGTGGTGGGATGGGGATTTTTGGGATAAAATATTATTGTTAGTATGTGGGGCAATACCCTGTAGACATTCTGAAATGGCCAAGTTCAAAGACATGCCATGTTGACTTCCACAGTGTCAACACTTATGCAACCAAACATTGCAGTGAGGGCAATGTGTTATACCACTGCCAGATAAGCAACCTTGTCCAATGACACGGCTATCTACAGATGCTTTTCAGAGACTTTCCAACACAACCTGGCAGCATCAAAAAAGAACGGGAGATGTTAGATGAAGTTTTGAATAAAGTGGCATATGGCTGATATGACACAACATCTTTTTCCACAATGTACACTTCATAAGGATTCACTGTTTATACTTTTGTATTCAAGCCATTCGTATGTGTTTACTGAGCAAGGGTGATTTGTAACCAAGGGACCCACCTCCACACCCCACTACAGGACACCAACCCTCCAGTGTGCTTGGCTTGCTATGCAGTGAGATTAGCTATAAAAGGGAAAAGCTGTACATGTAGAAATACACAGATATCTACAACCCAGCATTGTAAACATTATGTCTGCATTATGCATATTAAGTGCAAGGTGGGTGATTAGGCCATATGAAAAATCCTCGATGAAGGGCCAAGTATAGGTTCCTTCTTAGATTTTTGTTATTACAGTCTGGGAATGGTGATGTCAGTGCCAATGGCTGAAGGAATGAAGGAGTCTCATTGAGACGGAAAATCTGACCACAATCAAAGCGGCCAAAACCAGCTTAGAAAATGTATAAAATACATTATTTTGCAAACAGAGGCACTTCTGTTTCCAAATTTTGTACATTTCATTCTGCACTGCATAATTAATTACTGTATTATGCTACTGATCTTCCGTAACTCAGTTTTGTGAGTGCATGCTTTCAGCATTTAGGACAAAGAGAGTGTTTTGAACATTTATGCAACTAATACATACTATACTAATCTGCTTTTCTTAATGTAGCTTTGGGAATTTTGAATTATATCATTGTTAGAGTTGAATGCTGGCTGCTTTATGTAAGGTTTGACCTGATATGCACAATAATGCACCCTGTGGCCAGATTCAAAAACATATGTAATAAGTATAATGCAAAGGGGAGATATTATATTTTAGAAGATGTTTGTGAGTCAGGGTTGGATATTCGTCTGCTAGATGTGATACATAAGGAAGCTGTTTTGTTTCTGCATAAATCTCTAGGAGGATGTGTGCCTGTTCACTGGAATTGGTATATCAGTAACTGATTGTGAGACAAAAAATGATACAGTTTCAGCAAATATTACATGGTATGTATCCGTCAGTCGAAGGAGGTAGAGGACATAGGAACAAAATACCATGCAGAGGAAATGCATTAGGTTTCAGCAAAAGTTTTCAGACATGTGTGCCTAACAGAGAAGGAAGAAAACTCAAACTGTAATTGTTGTGGAGAGATAGCATTTTATTTATTTACTTATGAATCAGATGTCCAACAGGACTTTATTTATTGGGTGGAGCAGAGAAGGAAGAGGGACCTGCCTACTGGATACAGTGCATGGAAGGCGAGCATTATGGATGGAGCATTACATACTTTATTTATTTGTTATTATTTATTTATTTCCAGTTTGATTACCAGGGAAGTCCACTGGTCCCAGAGAGCCCTTTTTCAGTGGAGGCCCAGAGAGAAAAGCTCCACGAAACAGATAAGAGTAAAGATAGCAGTCCAATAAAAATAAAAGTACAAGTACAAATTCATATCAAATAATACAAAGCATGAGCAATATTGCCCATGGTGGAAAAATATTGTGCAGATACATTTTAATAAATTCACACAGTTAAAGTCAAAAGTCAAAAGCAATTTACAATATTTACAAAGTGTGAGAGAGATCGTATGGGAATTAGCTGTAGAAGGTTATAGCCAGCTATAAGGTGCTTAGGAACTCAGGAGGATACACTCCCAGGGGCTTTTGTTAAAAAGGGTTCTAGGTAGGGAGAATGTAGTTACATTTCCATTTGGAGGAGAGGTAGGTGTAAAGCTGAGTTTTGAAGTTGTTTGTGTTTGACATTGTCCTTAGTGTGGAAGGGAGAGAGTTCCATTTCTTACCTAAGGAGAAGGAGAGGAGAAGTTGTCCAGCAGGACGTTTAGGTTTGTGGACAGTAATTAAGTTTTGGTGTTCAGATCTGAGAGTTCTATTTGGGGTGTATGGAGGAAGGATGTTAGTTAGAGCGGGGCATTTGGTTGGATTAAATATTAGTCTATGTGATGTAGTGAGCTGGAGGAAGTCCAGGTAATTTGTGAATTCTAAACCAGTTGAGGGATTGGAGGGTAACACAGTGATGAGCGGAATGTTTGGCTTTGGTTGCAAATTTAGAAATTTTGTTATAACAGCTTTCAAGTTTGGAAGTGATGGAAGAGGATAGGTTAGTTAGCAGCAGGGCACCATCCAGAAGGGAGGGAAGGGGGTAAGAGGAGGCCAGAGTCTGCATGGTAGAAGTAGAGAGGAAGTGGTTATTCCTGTATAGCATACCTAGTTTTTTGTGGGTTTTCTTTATAGTTTGCTGAATATGGATGTCAAACTTGAGGTGTTTGTCTATAGTTACACCAAGTAGTTTGGCAAAGGGAACAACTTTGGTCAGAGAGTTGCTTTGGCTAAGGACTTGGAAGGAATTTTTATCAAGAGAGAACGATTTTGAGGGTGTGAATAGCAGTATTTTAAATTTGTTAGCATTGAGAGAAAGGTGATTTTGGCGCATCCAGATCTCAGTAGTTGAGAAGGCATCCTGAGTTTTAGATAGGAGTTCAGAGAGGTTAGAGCAGACAAGTGTAGAGTCATCTGCATATTGGATGACTTTGGCATTAGGAATAGCAGAGTGAAAGTTCTTGATAAAGATATTAAACAGCATTGGTCTGAGGATGGACCCCTGTGGTACTCTGGTAGGGGTGGGTAAGAAAGGTGAGGTGCCTATTTTCCATTTCACAGCCTGAGATATATCTGACAGATAGCTTGAGAACCAGGAAAGTGTGTTTTGGGAGAGATTTAGGTTGAAGAGGTGACTTAGAAGGTGCTTATGGGAGACAGTATCAGGAGCACTGCGGATACTAAGTTCCCAGAATCTTGGGCTTGATTGACAGTTTCTAAAAATGAGAGTAGAGCTGTTATGGTGCTATGTTCTGCTCAGAAGCCATGCTGGGTAGGAGAAATAAGGTGTTTTTTAGTCAGAAAAGGCATAAGTTGGAGGTGGATGCATTTTTCTAGGATTTTGGAGATTGGATAGAGAAGAGCTATAGGGCGGAGATTTGAAATGTTAGTGTTTTTGCCTCCCTTGTGGAGAGGAAGGATAAAGGCAGAACGCCAGAGTTTAGGGACCTATGATTCCTTTAAGGATCTATTAATTAGGATACTAATTGGGAGAGTTACACCTTGAATTAGTATAGAGGGAATAAAGACTTTCTACTGATGAGTTGGGGTGCTTGGGAGTTTGTTTTTTTGATTACTTTGACAACATTTCTTTATTTGACCAACAATAAACCATAAGCAAATATAAACATTTTAGCAATATAAAACTGAAAACCATATTTACAAATATTGTTTCCTTCATTCACAGGAAACAATGTAGAGCAACATGGACAGCAGCAATCATGTACACCCGTTTAGCTATGGGCAAAGTAGTTTTGCGGGATTGTGTGAAATACCACAATGACTACCAGGGGTATTAATAAAGCAATGTATATAGTTTCGACACATTGCATGAACGTGTATACAGTGCACTGTACTGTGGAAACCTCTGTCAGGCATACTGAATAAAACTTGTGTAAATGATCAGTAAGGGTACAGAGACTGCATTATAAATAGTCAGGGAAAGTGTGTGTATTGAAAAGGGACACACAGATGAATTGTAGGAATGAACACAGACTAACAGGAATGGTGAAACATGGTAATGTACAGCAGATGAGGGTATGTCAATGATGACAGTTGTAGCATGAACAATAATTGCATACTGACATGATGAAGTATGGGCTGCACAATTATTGTATATTAGTGACTGTCACACAAGGTAACATATCAATGGAGCAGATACTTTGTGATATAAGCATCCTGACATGATATCAGGGGTGGTATATGCAATAGGGATTAGGTGGATATTGTGAAGCAAAACAAAATGAGTTGCCTAAATATGAATGTAATGTCAGCATAGGTCTCAGTGAAGTAGGACACATAGTAACAAACCCATGGACAACAACTGACAGAAGACAGAAGCATGCAATATCAGGGACAATATCAGAATAATACCACCAGTAATCCCATGTCTTCTACATAACATATGTGACTGTAAATGATCATAGATGGTTCTGCAAGAACAGACTTGTACAGCTATTATAATTTGTCATCAATCTCGGAGGGGAATCAAGCACACCTCCCTCAAAATGTGACATCTGTTGGAGGTGTCTGGGAGGACACCGTTACATCTGTATTAGAAATAATGAGCCATACTGGTTAGATGACAGGTATGCATACAACTCGGTTTACTCATAGGGGCCAAAAAGAAGAACTCTGCAGAAACACAGAGACAATGCAAAGAATTCTGCACAGTTCTTCTTTTTGGTTCCTGTTTTTTGCTGTGTATACTGTGCAGTTTATCACTGAGTTTTTTCTTTTGGACTATATTTACTCATAGGGGTGTTTCATCCATATTGCAATTATGCAGTGCATTTGCATTCATAATGGAAATAATCCCCCATGCGTTTCCTTCATCTACCATGTCCCCATGGCTGTGGCATCAATCCTTTGTGTGTGTTGATACTATACCAATACCACACTCGGATTCAATGATTGTCCACAATTTGCAATCCTGGAAAGCTGGTTGGAGAAAGGATGAGTAAGTCAGTTTTGATGCCTGCGACTTAAATAATGGACTGAAAAGGGCCTACCATAGAGCCTTGAGGTATGGACCTGGTCACTGGACTCTAGATAGAGGTGACATCACACACTGCAACATATTTCTCTGTCACGTATGTGTTCCAGTCATCTACCCACTTGCTGACGTAGGTGTTTATGGCCATTTGTGACAGTGTCTCTGTAATACCTGACTGTTGATTTGTGTCAAATGCCTTGGCCAGGTCAAGTTATGCAGGATGACAGTGTTGTCATCACGCATGCCCTTCATGACCTTCTTGAAGAGAGTGATCAGATTTAACAGGCCATGATGTAGACTGAACAAATCAAACATGGGTTTAGTGTACAGTCTGGATATTACCTGTGTCCTTTGAGAGAAGGTCCATAATGAGTCCTTGGCCAATCTCACAGATGAGGAGAGTCAGGATGGGTCTATAACCCCATGCATCAGGTGATGGTCCCCTCGAGTCAGAAGGACACATGTTGCTGTACACCCTTCTACGGGAACATAGGCTGCGGTGATGTATGGATCCATCTGTGTATGGTAGACCAGGCTTTAAGTCACACTATAGGCAACCAGCGATTTTGTCAGGGCCCATTGCTTCTGTTTTACTAGCCGTAGAGAGCACACAGATGTGTTGCCCTGATGAGAATAAAAAATTAATAATGTTTGCATGTATACTTTGGTTGATGGCCAATGGTGACAGGATGGTGACATGTGAGACAAACTGTCAGATAGCAGGTTGTCTATGCCCTTTGGGTGGGAATGGCTGCTGAAATCCGCACACAGATCTGTGCTTAGTTGTAAATTTCACTTAACATTTCATATGTATTGGAATAAATGATTTTTGACAAGACTTTCACATAGCCTTGGTCGTTCATCACATTCCACACACTATGCACAAAGTCATACAACTGCACCAATGTCCCGTACATAAATCACTTGCACAACATATGCCTATATGTGTTTCACAGGCATGCTTTGTTTGAGCAGGCTGATGTCATATCAGGACACATTAGAGAGTAGTTGTCTGTGGCTCATGCAGAGCACTTCCTGACACAAATCCTAATAGTCACACAATGGTTCCGCTGACCACCTCAATAATCTGTAGGTGTAGCAACACAACTGCATATACAATGAATTCCACAGGGTTGCAGTTGCATCAAAACATATAATACATTGATTATGTATGTCACAGCATAACAACTGTGTCTATGAGATAAGACTTATGTGACCATGTAATCAATATGAATTGATATTGATGTCAGTCACAGAACATTTAATGATGGTTTGTACACACATTCACACCTGTGCCATACTGCAAGTGCCACTGTTATGGCTCAATGTGAACTGTGTAGAAGGCTGATCTGCTCCACTACAAAAACAAAGTCATGGGTCTGGAGCGCTTCTCCCTGGGCATCTGCTGAAAATTGGCTCGCTCCAAGTCAGACTTTCCCAGCAAACAAATGTTAAATAAATAATAAATAAATAAATAAAACACATGTCCTAATATGACAGCAATATACATAACAGTGTACCATACAATGTCAACAGGTCTCAGGAGGCATATTACTACAGCTGTTATAGAACAAGCATGTAATGCAATGGCAGCAATGACCATCAATACATTAGCTCATGTCTCAGATTGTAAGATTCTTTTGCAGCCATACTGTACATCCACACCTCAATATAGCACATGTCAATGGCAGCAACATTGACATGTCAACTGCTCATAGGTCTTAGGACATTATTAGGCTAACGGCCAACATCTCATGAAATCCTAGCTATTATTATACCCTGTAAAAAATCCCTGCACAAATATATCTATAAATATATATATATATATATATATATATATATATATATATATATATATATATATATATATATATATATATATATTATGGAAGATACTAAGCCTAGTGTGCATATGTGTATACTTGTCTGATTGCATTACATCCTGCCACTGTCTGAGCAAGCACACATGCAGTGGCCTTGGCTGGCTTGCAGAAGGTCACCAAAGGATTCTGCTTCATGATGTGTGTATGCATATTTAGCATGAGGACATTCTCCACTCCTGTGCAAGAAAGATGTCATGTGGCCAGTGGGAAAAGGAGGATGATGGATACATGGGACTACATGAAAGGCTTTCCAAGTGGTAGTATAATGAAGAACAATTCTAAAGATCAAACAATGTCCATAACATACCATCAACCACAGACACACAGCAGTAGACTGGGCCTGATTTGAAAATTACACCTGTGTAGGTATAGAATATGAATGCCATGCAATGTTACAGTAGCAAAATTACATATGTCTGACAGTAACACTATCACATTGCACTTTATGGAGTATGATAACATCATTTTATGCTGAGGAGGACATGTTGGGTGGAATATAGGACATGGATGTGGAGTCATATCCCTGTGTAAAATTGTCTCAGAAGTGATAGGTATATGTACAGACACATAAGCCACCTGCTGAGTGATAAGTGTATGTACAGACATGTAAGCTGCCTGCTGTCAGATTAGAACCCCTATATATAGGTAAACTAATTTGCAAAGTAGTTAATATTACTGCCACAGCACATGTTTGTCTTGAACACTGTCAGCGTGCATGTTATGCAGGATGATATCATCATTGTATGCTATAATGAGATGTATGGAGTAGGGTTTGACATAGCTGTGGACTCCCATATTTTTATTTATTTATTTAGCTATTTTCATTTGTTTACAGAGAAGGTCCACTGGGCCAAGGTGGGCCTTTTTTAGTGGATGGAGAACAGCTCCACAAGAACAGTTATATAAAATATAATACAGTAGTAAACATAGCACAAGCTTTTGGAATGGGTCTATATCATGAAGTCAAATGTTAAAAACATCAAACGCACTTCTGTCAAACTCCAAAACCAAAACCACAGAATGTCGAAGACAAGGAACAGCAATTGTTTTCCCCAGGGAAAAAATTGCTGCTCCAAGGGCTTTGTCCTCCATACCCTCCCTACTTAAATATACGAATTCCAAGATTGCACCACACTGGAGGAAATGGCAAAGTCCCTGCAATGGCCCAGCGATTCTTTCCCCTGGGAAAAATATTGCCATTCTGACCAATTGACATTCTGTGGTTTCGATTTTAAGAGCTCGATGTAAGAGTGTTTGCTCTTTTTAACATTCAGTTTCATGATATAGACCATTTAGAACATACAGATTAAAGAAGATTCAACAAGTGATAACAGTACAAAGTAAGTTTACAAAAAGTACAAAATAAGTAGTTATACGTAGGTGCAATGTTTTAGTTAAAGGAGTACAACAGGTTTCTCTAATGTATTCCTCAACTTCACGGCCCTTTTCCTCCCTATTTATGTTGTCCTCTGTAAAGAAACAACAATAAAGCATTTACAATTTTTATAATTCCCCTTACTTCTGTAACAGAAACCTACCTTCTCATACTGTGATGGTTTCACTTACAAAATGATTCTCTCACGTTTGAATAAAGCTTGCTAGAGTCACCCAATTACTGACATCATCGAGGCCAGGCAGTGCAGGTACTTTTTTTTTTTAATCAGTTCCCTCCCCCAGTGAAATCACCACAGCCGTCATCTGATTCTAATTAAAATAAGACCCACCCATTCTGTGATGTCATGGCTCCCTTGTCCTTCCCCCAGCCTGAGTGCTTTTATTCAGTAGTAGTGTAGTAACACTGATGTTTGGAAACACAGAAATTTGGTATGCATATTTGTACATTCTGCACGGCAAATGATGCTTAGGTGGTGTATCGCTTACATACTTCTCTGTTGTATTTGCACCAGATACTGCTAGTGTGCAGTGTGGGAATAGAAAGATTAAAACATTACCCTGGTATCAGAGGTGGCAGTGCAACATATTCATAGTGGATTAACATGAGAGTAGCTCTAAGCAAGCACCATGTGAAACCTGAACAAGCACCTAGAATTATTCAGTGCAGCTTCCACACCTTAAGTCTGAAAATGAATTCACATACTCTTGAACAGGAGTAGCTGCATATTGATGGCTAAAAGTATATGGGCATGTTGGGTGGTTACTACACTGCAAAACTGGTATGTAATGGTGGAGATATTTGGAAGGCAGGAGCAAACACACCAGTATATTAAAGCCATAGCACCAATTGAACTGGAGGCTGGCAAATAGATTTAGTAAGGGATTTTGTCCATGCACAAATATTTCAACAGTGATTCTTTGCAGTTGCATCCATTATCTGATTCAAGGTAAGTTAACCTTGATGTCCTTTATTTAAAAAAAAATCAATAAAAAATTTACTTTGTTATAAGTGACTTCTGGACACAAGAAAAAGGAAGGGGAAAATATAGCAATGTGGTTTGTATGTACAAAGACAAATCCAGGGACACTACAAAAGTTTTTTTTTTTTTTTGCAAACCAACCAGTGGAGTAAAAACATATGAAGGCAAACACTGCAGACCAACACACTTTGCACATGTAAATCTCAATTTTAACAAGGTGGAAGCATGAAGTGATACCTTAACACTTAAATTAATAAAGATCTAAGATCTAAACTGGTTAATAGTATAAATGTTTTATTCTTTAGCTCCTTGGTGCAAGACCTTACTGGATGTGATTGTAGTCAAGTAAGGCCATGGCTATAGTGCAGCAAACAAATGTCCTCTCTAACAAAGGAAATGCTAGAGCAAAGATTAAATTACATGAGTCAAGCACCCTGCTGAGATCTGCCAATCAATGGAATTACCAGGTCAAATTACTGTCAGGACTTTGACAGCTAGGGAAGATAAGTGTTATGGGGGAGGGGAGAAGTAAATGGAGTGGAATTCATTGTTTCACAAATTAGTGCCATTTAAACTAAATTAGAAAAAAAAGGCAGCAGTAAACAGCACTTTGAGTGTGTTCTGTGGCATTTGCACTGTTTCTGTTTTAAGTAGTCATCCAGCAGCAGGGAATGTTACTTACACTGTTCTCTGTTACTCAGTACTTTGTATGCATTCAACATCTATGAAATGACAGGAACTTTAGGCAAACGGAGGCCTGCATGATGTAACATTTTTGAGCCAAACAATGATTTCTGGGATACTGGATGGCAACCTGATTTATCCAAACCACGTCAATATGCCAGCCTCCAGGTAGTCAGAGTCTGGAATTACATATAAAAATATTTAAAATCCTGTAAATAATCCCAGAGTGCTGTTAAAGTGTAGGAAACATCATGCCATGATGTTTTAAACATTTTTTTTTGAGTCTCTCGGTGCGGACTCCTTTAAACAAACTAATTTAGCTTATTACCAGCTTAGGATCTAATGACATAGTATAAAATTAATAGATTTTTGAAACATGTGACTTCACTATTTAGTTCAGTAGAAATTTAAAGCCTTAGAACATATCATTCTAAAATTTTCACCATAATGAGAATAGAACCCCTATATACCTGTTTATACAGTACAGTACTTAACACACATGCCACAGCAGAAATCTGGCTTTTATAGTGTCTGACAACACTTTATAGCTGATAACATCAGTAGCACCTGGTGAGAAAAAGATGCTAATATCAGTGTCCCACACGCTGGTATAAAATGGCCTCTTGAATGGCAACCAAGTGAACAAACCCACACACAGATTGATTGCAGTGAATACAGAACTCCTGCCTAACTATGTACACAGACTAGAAAACACAGTATTTAAAGCAAGAACCACAGCACATGTCTGGCTTTTTTAGTGTCCAACAATACTTTATAGCTGATGACATCAGCAGTGTCTGGTGTGAAGAAGATAGTAATAGCACTGTCTGACATGCTGTTGTAAAATGCTATCTCAAATAACCACCAAGCGAACACACACACACACACACACACACACACACACACACACACACACACACACAGACACACACACACACCAATTGACTGGAGTGAAAAGAGAACCCTTCACATCTAGATCAAGGGAGGTCATCATCCCCCTGTACTCATCACTCATTAGACCTATGATTGAGTACAATGCCCCATTCGGAATGTATCTGACCCGACACCTGCAGCAGTTGGAAAGGCCCCAAAAGTTCCTCACCAAAAGGCTAAAGGGTCTCAAAAATATGTCTTATGCTGCCCGACTGAAAGAACTCCAGCTCTATTCAGTCTCATACCGCTTGCTCAGAGGTGACCTGTGCCTGACATATAAGGCCATGTCAAACCCAGATTTGATGAATATGCTTCACCTCAAAAAATCTAGATCCCTCAGAACCACAAGGGCGGGAGACTTAAACCTTGACACGGTTAATAGAACGTGCTGGAGGGACAAATTCATCACCCAGAGACTCCCTATGCTGTGGAACAAAATCCCGGTACATGTGAGGCAGAGCACCTCGCTGGCCTTGTTCAAGAGGAATCTTGACCAATGGATGGGAGATCGCAGATATACCCCAGGGATTACTTCAGTGTCACTGCTTGACAGAGGCACAGCAAAATAATAGGCATAGTTTTATTCAAACTAAAGGGGTGGCGAAAGCCACATAACTATGGGCTAGGCTTATAAATGCCCTTGGGCAGATAGCCTAGTATGAACCTATGAACCTATGAACCTATGAACCTTACATTCCTACCTATTTAGGAATCACATTACTTAACACAAGTGCTATGGAGCAAGTCTGGCTTTTGTAATGATGCAGGACAATTCATTGGATGTTTTAAGGTAGATGTTGGGAGGCCTGCATTAAATGGATGTGTAGGCATTTACAATGTACCAAATATTGGTACTCTATGGGATGGTACTAAAAGATACACAGTTATGCTCTTCTGACTAGACAGACACACAAACCAGCTGACTGTAGTGAGATGAGAACCTCTGCTTAACTAAGTACACTGACTGGAGAACTCAGTACTTAATGCAAGCACCATAGCACGTCTGTCTTTTATAATGCTGCAGGACAATTTATAGTGGCTGACAGCATTGTTTTTTAACACATTTATTGAATTGTCACTTGTGACAAAGGCAAATTTATATTTACATAAAAGTAATCAAACTGTATTAACAAGTTCACATTTACAAACTTTACACTTCACATATATTGCCGTATATATAACCTAAGCAACATTACATAAACTATTCAATTCCTACTCTTTTTTTTAAATAAGAAACATCTTTACAAAACCATCACTTATGACATAAGCAATCATATATTTATATAAATGAAAAGAAACCACCCAGACACAGTCCTAGTTACAAGCATTTTACATCACAAACTATACTAACACACTCCCATTTACAAACATTATACATCACTTATAATCTACCCAATCATTTTAAGTTAACATTACATAGCTCATTTAAGTCCTGCCTTCTTTTAAACCTCATTCCTCCCCTGTATGTATTGCTCCCACAATTCCAATTTTTTCCTAAGTAGTTTGCTCCTAGCCTTTTCTAAAGATCTCAGTTCCAGTTGTTTTATCTCTGTTGCTATATTCACTACTTCTAGTTTAGTTGGTTTAGATTTTGATTTCCATTTTCTAGTAATTGATTTTTTGTCAGCCACCATAATTAGATGTAGCAAGACCTCACCATTTCTAGGCAATTCCATTTCTTTATCCTAGCTCAGAAAAATCATCTGTCTTGTCACAACAATCTGCCCACCCAGTATCTCTGACAGCGCATCCCACAGTGAATCCTTAAAGTCTGCCAACTCACCTCACTCCCAACAAATATGTTCCCAGTTAACTCTTTCTTCCCCATCATACCTCCAACATTTGTTGTCTACCTGAGGAAAAATTCTTCGCAGTCTACTTGGGGTATAAAAATATCTATGTAAATATTTCCAAGCAAAATTCCTAAATCTTCTATATTTTGTTGCATATTTGAGAGACATACATATATCTTCCCATTGTTTCTTTGTGAATTGCTTATCCAATTTCTCTTCCTAATCCTTTCTAACCTCCTCTGATTGATTCTTATAGTTATCATGCAATATTTTATATGCTCTCCTAATTATTCCTTTTTAATGGCAGCTTATGTTCCAGATTCTACTAAACACTCTACCAGTGCTGGTCTTTTATTTATGAGCCCCTCAATTTCTTTCTCTTTGGGTATATTCTGATATCAATCCTTGATAGGGAAGGCAGTCTCTAATGTGCAGTACAAATACATTTTTGGCATCTTCCCATTCTATCATCTTTCACTCTCTAGTCATTTGCTCCCAATACCTTGGTTCCTTTGCCAGTTTTCTCTAATAACTTCCAGCCCCCCCCCCAGTCTATTATCTATATCTCTAACTGCAGTCATTCCTATCGGCAGAATCTCTTTTCTCCATTCCTGCATTAGCCTAGTTCTTAGAGTACTTTCTGCTACTTTATAGATATCATATTCTGTATGATTTCTGTTATTCTCCTTAAAGGCCTGCATCCAAAATCCCAGTATCTCCTTGTTTCTTAAGCTTCCCCCCCCCTGCTTCATCATCATCCCTTTCCACTTTTAATTATAGTTTTCTGCTTCTGCTATGTATCAGAGCCTTAACTGTGTAGCTCTGAAATACCCCTTCAAATCTGGGAATCCCAATCCACCCTGTTCTACTGGAAGAATCAGCTTATCCATCTTGACTCTTGCCATCTTCCCCTCCCAGATAAAGTCTTTCAGCGCTTTATTAATTGCTTTCCACAACTTCTCCTCTGGTTGATAAAAATAAGCTTGACTTGTGTATAAGACTAATAGGCCTAAAAGCATTTAACTAATTGCACCTTACTATTCATATCCATGTAAGAAAGCTTCTATTTTCTCAGTTTTTGTATAAGCTTTTTTTTGTCTCTTCCCACATATCCTTAGCTGCCACACCAGAATAATTTTTAATCCATATTCCTACATACTTCATTTTATCATGTCCACATAAATAGGGACATTGCTGAACCAATTTATATGTGAGTACATAATTTACTGACATTGCTTTTGTTTTAGCTTCATTAATTTTGTATCCTGAAAAACTCTGAAATTGTCTCATAATGTTCCAAAACACTGTAATGTCTCTTTCTGGTTTTGTCAGGCATAAATAATATCATCTGTAAAGAGAGATAGCTTTTCTTGACTCCATACCAACTATACCATTGAATTTCTGAGTCCTTTATTTTCTTTGTCAATGGTTTTAAATATAAAGCAAATAACAAAGGGGAAAGAGGACACCCATGCTTGCATACCTCTCAACCTGGAAACATGAACAATCTGGACAAATGCCCATGAAAAATAGGTACAAATCTGTATGCTGATTAACATAAAATTTGCATACATAATTATACAACCCCATCCATTCCAATGGAATTGTGAGATTCCAACTTTCAAATGCAAACTGAAGAACAGACAACCAATATATGGCTCCAGACCCTGAAGCAAATCGTAACCATTTTTTTGAAATGTGTAGCAATGATGTTCATGAGGAAGGAAGAAGATGAACCTTAGGATTTTGTTTTGGGTTATTTGCAGTATGTGGGTTTTGTGGTAAAAGTAGGGCATTTAATGGTGGGCAATATTCTAATCTTAGCAAAAGATTATAGTTTGCAAGGACCTCCGAAAGTCATTCTCCATGGCCTAATGATCAGTGATGTAACTAGAGTTTGTGCCGCTCAGGGCTGTCTTTGAGTTTTCCACCCCTTCCCCCCTCACGAAATCATGGTCAAATGGGGCCCACCCATACACAACCCTCCCCCATGCAGCCATTCCAATGTCCCATTACTTGGTTATTTTGCCCATTTACCATAAACACTAATGTGTATACTGCTTTACTTATACAATAATTTGGATTCCATTTAAAAGTTTTTATTTCACATTTTATAGCACAAACACTAATAGATGTCATCTGCTAAACAAAGCAGTACATTCTCACAAGAAAACTAGACTTAGCATTAAAACTTCTCTGCCCTTGAAAGTAAACCGTAACAACATTGAAACCCACATTCAAAGAAAATGTATCTGGCCAGTGGCAGATAAAGATTACCTTTGGGCTGTTTTCAAATCATAGGCCCCTTGCACACGAAAGATACATGTGCTCTTTGATGCACCTTCTTGATTGTATTAAATTACATTCCTTGTATAATACAGCACACTTGTTAGAGCATGTTTTAAGTTTATTGTTTTGAACTTTTTTCCAGTAAGCAATGAAACAAAATGCATGACCAATAATGACAAAACTGTTCAATTCAGAACATTTCTATCATAAAAGTCTACTCAAACTTGTAGAAACCACCAGTGTCAGTAATATGCACAATCTCTGCAGAAGTAAAAAGTAATCTAAATTCCACATTTAAGAGATCAGTAACTAATGAAGAGGTTGCTACTAGCAAACAATTTTGTATTGCATTGTTTCATCTACAAATAAAGTGCCTGTTGCCCTTGAGGAATTAATTGCCTATGTTACATAAAAAAACAAGCTAGTAATATTGCAATAGGGAATGGATGGCAAACAGATAACAGGTTCAAAGTTACTAGGCATCTCTGCCAAAGAGGATATTCTCAGGACTACAGCATCTACCCCCTTTAAAAGTACAACACAGTATAGTATCAGCAATCCATCTACATACTGTGGGAGTAAAACCAACAGTCTTACTACATCAGAAGCAAGCATTCTACCTGTTGTGCTACTAACAACACAGACTTGATATAAGCAGCACTAAACTTCTCTCCCCCTGAAGAACTATGCAGCACAAGAAATCTGGAAACAGCCAACATTTATTGGCCGGGGGAAACAAAGGCCCAAACCCAGGGACATTGCTTGTATAATCTTAGAAAAGTTGATAGAATAAAATGTTTTGTTACGATGTATTTCTTAAGATAGAAAGACTGAAACCTAAATAGCTATTATTATTTAGTGAATTCAGTTCTCGCTAATTTGGTAGAAAAACACAAATTTTAAGATGAGCAGACAAAACTAGTGGTGTAGGGTAGGGAACTCAGGCTCTTGTTCCTCCATTGATGGATGTTAAATGGACATTAAGCACTACAATATCTCGGACTTACTTTGTAGCATGGCCTGTCAGATTTTGCAGCAGTTAGATACACAGACACAGATACAGACACACAAAGATAAATTTAATTTACAGAAGCAGTTGTCCGACTTTGCAGCAGCAGTGTAAAATAACACACACACATACATTGCCTACAGAAGCCATTAAACTTAAGCCAGCCACTAATGGCCCTTTGCAGCAGTCAAAATACAGAAGCTACTAAACACAAACACTTTGCCAGCAGATCACACACCCATTAATGGTCGTTAAACTTTGCAGCAGTTCATGGACTTACACCAATCTAAGTAGCAGGCTTACTTTGCAGCATGACCCATTAGTTCTTGGACTTTGCAGCAGGCAACCATTAATACAGAAGCCAAATAATACAGTTCTTGGACTTTGCAGCAGTTAAAGACACACAAAGATAAATTAATGGCCCATTAAAATATAAAATATTACACAGTTCTCAGACTTTGCAGCAGATAAGAATACTACAGTTCTTGTTGGACACAGCAACTTCACAGTTAAGCACACACTTTGCCAACTTGCAGCAGATAAAATACAGAAGCTATGCCACTAAGCAGCATTACTGGCTCATTAGTTCTTTTTTCTTACCTAGAAGCTGGGACATGTGGTCAGACTCTGCAAAATTATTCTGCTGCCATTGCTGTTATATTCATAGTTCCCTTCAAATTCAAAATAAATATTTGACTGAGTCCAACAGGTAGCAGCTGATGTTAAGATGCATGCCCCTGTAGACCAGTGATGCATGGTGACGTCCACCATAAATTTAAAGTGGTAACATAAAAAATAAATAAAATAATAAAAAACAAATTGGGAATTAAAGGGGCCACTCAGTAATTCGTGGCACCCCATTATTTTCCCCCCAAAACCAGTAAATACCAAGAAATTCGGTATGGTTGAGAGGTATGCATGCTTGGTTCCTCTGCTCAAGCATAAATTATCAGAGAGGACTCCAACCACTTTTATTTTCACCTTCAATCACTCATATATCCTCCTAATCAGCCTTATAATTTTTAAAGGAAATGCTAATGCTTCCATTGCCCTGCTCGTAAAGTCCCAGCTTACTCTGTCATATGCTTTCTCTGCATCAAGACACACCAACAACAATGGTATGTTCTTACATTCTGCTTCCCTCTGGATCAACAGTGTTCTGTTAATGTTGTCAAATGTTTGCCTCCCCTATACAAAACCACACTGATCCATATCTATCAATATTGGCATTATTTTTGCCATTTTTTAGACATTATAGTCATGAACACTTTATAATGAAAGTTTAGTATTGAAATGGGCCTGTGTGAAGCTGGATCTGATAGATCTTTACCCTCTTTATGCTTTACAGCTACCACTGCTTTCTTTCCTCTTAAGATGCTGTTAATGAAAACCTTCCAGAGCTTATTCAGTTTTTCCCATCCTAGCTTTCAAACTTCCACAGGAATACCATCCATTCCTGGGGTTTTTCCTGTAGATTGGTTATACATCACAATTATGATGTCATCTCCTTCTACCCTAACCATTAGTAATTGGGCCTCATCTACCTCTATCTACCCTTGTCATATTTAATTCTTCCATAAACATTTCCATTTGTATATTTTCTTGATTTCCATATTTCTCTGCTTTATACAGACTTTCATATAATTTTTGAAATATTTCTAATACCTTTACAGGACCTCTTGTTACCTTCCTTGTTATAGGCTCCCTAAGCTTAGCAACAGCCCTTTCTATTTTCTGTTGTTGGAGTCATTGTGCTGAAAGTTTTTGTGCTCTAGTGTTATTATTAAAGAATAGTTGCTTAACAGCAATCTTTTAAAACTTGTGAATATTATCGAGATTATCCCTTATTTTCTGATTGTTTGAGAGATGATGCTGGGAAATCTGAATGAAATGGATGCGTAGGTATGTACACCTGTCAAAATATTCGTACTCCATGGGATTGTACTGATCAATGCAGGATGCATAGTTATGCTCTTTTGACTAGACATACATACACACATCAGTTGATTGCAGTTATATTAGAACCCCTACCTAAGTACACTGATTAGAGAACTTACTATTTAATGCATGAAACATGGCACAAATCTGACTTTTATAATGCCGCAGGACAATTTATTGTAGATGACATCAGCACTGGATGTTTGACAGAAGATATTGGGAGACCTATCTGAAATGGATGGCTAGCAATGTACAACTGTCAAGATATTAAAGAGCTGCATGTTACCAGATTGATAAGTGCAAACTAGCATTTGCTGCTGTGCTTCCAGTGTGCAGGTATACCATAAAAATATAGCTTTGAAATCTATATGCAAACAGTTGTTCACATTATTATAAAATCTGAATATGTATCATCAGTATAAAGATATACATGGTATATACGAAAGCATTTTTATTTATTTTTGTAGTGTAGCTGATGTATTTGGGAGCAAGTACTGAGAGACCAAGTTTAAAGCCCATGTGTGCAGGGAATACATGGCTACAGTGTAAATGTGTGTTCTTTCCTTAAAAAGTGCCATTCCTTTTTTTGTGTGTTTTTACATGTACTTCCATGGGATGAAGACTAAATGGCCAGTAAGTAATACAGGCTAATGAGCACTTTCTGTAGCACACTGCCAAACAGCTGGTTTACATGATCATTAACAAAGTGTTTGCACATGCGAGATACACATTTATATTTGCTTTCACCATCTGAGCATAGTTAAGCGATGAGTAAATGTAAGTTTCTACTTCAAGGATAAAATTCTGACAGTTCTATTGATTTGTTTACCTCTGTACAATCACTTTAAGCAAAAGAGGTGCAGCAGTCAGCGCTGTGGATAGTACTGAGTGCAAGAAACTTACCTGCTGCCTAGTTACTCTGTGGCAGCTGGTGTAAATGCATTAAGATACTTCTTTTTAAGCCCAGATGATAGAGGGTTTGAATCCAGGTGTATTCAATAGTTTTAAATATGTATTTATAAGGCAATGAAATACGTCTTTATTCTACGTTTAGTGTGCGTTACCTTAGTGCAGTATGGCTAAGCAGCATTGCTCAGAGGTAACTGCACCATTGAAGAGCCATTCACTGTCACTCGGCATTGATGTGTGGTGCCAAAATCTGGGCAAACACAGAAGACAAAACGTGAAGGGCTTCATTGTTTTTTTCCACTTATGTGTCTGGTGTGTGATTCTATTTTTTTACCAGATTAACGGTGTATAGATGGAGTAGATATGAAAGTCATGAAATGGGGGAGGAAGTAGGAGAGGAACAAAGGGAAAGTAATACAAGAATGTGCAGGAGGGAGTTAGAACAGTACCGTAGATATCCACTTCTTTAACAGTGTACAATGAAAAGATGTACAAAATATTAGCTGAATTTGACTATCACATCAGCAAAGAGGGCTGACAATGCAATCATGTTGTATAGCCAATTGGACTGAATCAAGTGTGTCAAGAAGACATGTGTGCAAAGTGAAGAGCTATGTATGGGACAATACTTTTTTTGGGGGGTGGGGCAGGTGCCCATTTTTTTTACTTCAGTAAGAAAGGAATGTTGGGTAAGAAACTTATGTGTTTCTGGGTCAAGTAAGTAGGATAGATGACGAAGCAGATACAAACAGAACAAACAAGGTGAGACACAGGGATGGTGAGGGATATGACAGGTTGGGGACACCATGATTGGGATTAGCGAGGGCACAATGGATGCTCATGCCCATCAAATATGGGGACAGTGAGAATCTACTCCCCAGCTGCAGGACTGTTTTCACTGTCCCCTTACTCTGCTGCCTGTTAGAGTGCTTGACATCTTCTCCTATGTACCAAAAAAGAGAGCATTCACTCCATTTGGTGCAGGTATGTACCAATGGTGGTGTGCATAGCCATTTGCACCAAGCCTGATAACTCCTGGTGGGTATAAAATCCCCACCTCTGCCAGTACTCCTGAATGGTACCACAGCACCAGCAGCTGGGTAGCACTACCTGATGTGGATGGCACAGGTAATGCAAGGGCAGCTGAGGAAGTACTGCTAGGTTGTGTCCTAGATGTGCTAGGCTTTGGTGCAGGAGGTGATGGAGCATGGGCAGAGTCAGCCACGGGGACTGGCCTATCTCCCTGTGCTGTAAAGCACTTTGTGATTTCTCAGAGATGGATGACATGGAAACATTTTGATGACAAATATAAAAATATAAAAAGAGAGATAAGGTTTACAGTAGAGAAAAAATAGATAATTAGTACCATCATATGTAACATACAATGCAGTATCACAATAACTAAGTATTTATCTATACTTGTGCATTTAAGTATCCTTCTTAACAACTACAAACTCTAAATAATGATTGCTCAACATAGTCCTTGCAATGTGCATATTGAACATATGCTTGGCCAAATTATACAGATTAAGTTTACAGCAGGGCATTTATGCTACTTCTGTTGAAATTAAATTATGTAATGTTTTTTAAAGGAGTTTACTATATATTTATTACTTGTGAATTTTGAACCCACGTTTGACTACAGAATTACACTTGACTCGTGCTACAGACTGAAGCACTCATACTTGCTTTTACAGTTAGGATATGCATGCTTAATTTGCTATTACTGTGTAGAAGAGCAACACTTTAGCTAAAATAATAATTATGTTGTGCTGCATATATACCCCTTACTTCCCTCACTCGCTACACGATCAGCATGGGCTTCCCTGTTCACCAGGGTGTCCTGATTAGCTGTGGAAGTAAAAGGATAGCAAAAGAGAAGAGCATTATTCATGCCAGTCTTTCTATCTAATATAAATTCTCTTTATCTGTACACTTACACAACTGTGGGATATCAGCTGTCCTAAACTCATCCAGCCACTGGTTGAGTATATCATGCTTGTGCCTTTTGAGCTTTTGAGGTTATTACAGTGATGCCTACACTGGTCTCCAGTATGTGGAATGCCAGTGACACTGGAGACAGCCTTGGCCAGACTATTTCAAGCCTCAGACTTATATTGGGAGTTGGTATAGTCCAACTGCAGCAGCCTTTGGCTGTCATGCTTTACAAGGAGTCCAAGATTCTGGACTCCTTGATACCCCACCTCTGAGACTAAATCGGGCACCTCCCTTCTAACTCCAAACATGTCCAATCAACAGTTAATAGTGCTATCCTGCCAATTCATGTTATCACGTTTACTGCTAGTGCACAAACCCAAACAATCATGCCAACTGCATTTGTGCGATGTTAAGCAGACAGCAACAGTGCCAAACAGAGAGGAAAGTAGTTTATGAACTAAGACTAGTAATGTGACAATTGTCATTAGTTTTTGGTTTGGATGCTTCTGGACCTGTTACTTGATTTAACTTTGCAGACATGTATTGGGGGTATACATTATATGACCCACCACATTTTTAGTGAGGCTTTACACACTGATAAAACTAATTTGTACAATGTGGTACTCAAACCTATGCATTAGAGACAAAACATATTCTTCCACATAGGTGATTTTTCATTTTTGCCACAGAAGAAGTGTGTGTGTGTGTGTGTGTGTGTGTGTGTGTGTGTGTGTGTGTGTGTGTGTGTGTGTGTGTGTGTGTACACAAATATATGACAGACTGAGGGGTTAATCAGGTACATGAGTGACCTGACATGGTCTTGGTTTATACATTCATGTGTACATAACTGTGATTGAGGTGTGAAGGCCATCCAATGCCAGAGAAGACATTTATAATTACAGAAACATAATATTCAGTGTATCCTTTGTCACACACATAATTTATATGAGCTCCACTGCTGTACATACTTATTGTTAGTTATAATTATATTTGATATTTTTATTTGTTTCTTAAAATTGAGTGGACAAGCATTAATAAAATTGGGAGTATGCTAGATTAGAACCAAGACTCAACTGTATTGTAGCCCTACACTTATACCTCCTGCCACAGGAATAATTAAGAAACAGCTATATATTTGCATATTCATTATTAAGTATGTGTGTTAACTATCATGCAAAGCCGCTTACCATGTTTCTTTAGTGGAAAACCATAGGGAATAAAATGTATCTGTTTTTAAATTGCCTCTGTCTGCTTCCTGTCTGCAGGTGTTCTATACCTTCAGGTGTTGGGGAAGATTGCTAGCCACCGCTCAATGCTGCTTAGCAGATTTGTTCAAAGAAAAGCAAAAGATACAACAATGTATCCTTTTTGAAATTGAAAATGTTTGCATCCTGTCTACAGGTATTCTGTCTGCTTTGTGTGTGGGCCATTAGTCTAGGTTTGTGTGAAGGCAAGTGATGCACAAAGGTGACAAACAAACCTCACTTTGTTTTATCTTTGTGACCAGTGTTTATTAGGTTTCATCTATAAAAGATGAATGTGGGACTTGAACCATGATCTACAGATAGTATATGCTATGCGGTTCACGATGTTTTGCAGACGTGCTTCACATACATGAGTCACAATTGCAGCTTATGTATTAGTTATCATCGAAGTATAGTTACATGACATTTATTCTATTTATCCATACCCCATGTTTGCGCTAAACCATGCAGCGCAGAAATAGTAGCATTAATAAACAAATAATTACATAAATCAATAAATACATAAATAAATAAAATATGAAATAGGCAACATTACAAAATAAATGTTAGTACGCCTGAAAGATTGTTACACAAGTCTAGATATTAACTGCCACACCAATGAAACTACAAAACACAGTAAGATTTTCTTATCCTTCTTTGCCACAGAAACAGCTTTGTAGCAGGAATGAAAATCATTGTGCATACAAACAAGTCCCAAATCATCCACAGTATTAACAAGACATATAGCACTTTTACACTTCTAAGTTGTTTGTACACGTAATTTCAGATGTAGTGCAATGAGTGATCACACAACCATTTATGGCTATTGTTTGCAGCAAAACAGCTCTGTCTTAACTTTGTATGGTGTTCATTCTTGTCTTATCTAAGCAGAAATCTCAGCCATGGAGTCTGTAAGGCATTTTGTATCATTGTCCTTAAGATGTATGAGAGTATTAAATGACAATAATATACAGTTTTCAACAAAGTTAGGGGAGTATGGATATTACAGAGCAAAAACTGAGAAATATGTGCTGCTTTCTTACATTTAAAACCTCGATACAATTACTTCTACACTTTGTAAATGTAACCTGGATGATGCACCCACTGGAGGTAAGGGAGTCTGAATTACTGTTGTATTTTACTTCTCACTACCAGTAATCATTCACAGTTGCAATCCACTAGCAAAAAACACTGAGATACTGCCTGCACTATGCTAAGAACTGCTACAAAGAGCCAAGAACTTTGGATTAAACAATTCTAATGAATTCCACCTAATTTGCATCTTCACCATGCCCACAAACCTGAATCAACACTATAAAAGTATAACCATTTAGCTAGGGAGCCTGAAGTTGAGGAGAGTTGTGTATGTGGATAACACAGAAGAAGACTGGTATTACTTTGGATTTATCTGCACAGAAGACCACTGATCTAGATAAGGTATGATTGAATTTTTCATTATATACTGGATTTGCTCACATTTAAACAAAAACATATTTAATATATGCATTAGGAAATGAAACTTTTATCTGTATGCACTTCTTAGAAGTTTACTAATGGAATAGACATTTTTGTCAGGGCATTTTACTTTCTCACATACACAGTCTATTTACTTTTCATCCCTGACTGGCAATTGCATAAAAATGACTGTTATGTGGTAAATGTTTACACG
The DNA here is from genome assembly GCF_019279795.1 of Protopterus annectens. NCBI lineage: Eukaryota > Metazoa > Chordata > Ceratodontiformes > Protopteridae > Protopterus > Protopterus annectens. The sequence goes on from NC_056726.1 coordinate 863,788,199, forward strand.
TCTTTGGGCTAGTTTGCTTGACAGCACTTATAACAATTAAATGATGTGTTATTCCTTGTTTGGCATAAAATACCATTTGCTTGTTGTTTTGGGAGTGGGGGAGCCAAGTTCTATTTCTCTGTTGTCACAATCAAAAATGGTTTTACTGATGTTTTCTTTGTTATTGTAGGTTCTTGTTTTTTTTTTACAAAACTTTGGTTTCTGTGTGACTGTAATATGTTACAACCACATAATATTTTTTTTTGTATTTGAATAACTAAAGTTTTTTTTTTTTGTTTCTGCAGTGGATAATTTTGAAAAAGAAACAACTGATAATATGTGTTATGTCTAAGCAAGACTTTTATTTATGTGATGTTTATGTGTAGTATACTTTTGTGTTTTATGTCCCCTAGGACTATGGTACCCAAGCATCCCATTCCCCATAAACCCCCCTTCAGTGACTCTGAGAATGACAGCATTGTCCATGCCTTTCATCAACATGGTTATTTTCTGACTCAGAGAAGGCATGAGGATATGTCTGGAAAAATGCAAATTTGGAACCAGATAGTGAACGATTTCAATGCTGTTGAGGGGCACAGCAGGACATATGAGCACTTGCATCATAGGGCCACTGACATGATTTCATCAGCCCGGAGGAGACCAGTTGCAGTGGTCCATGGATAGCTGGCTTCTGGGGGTTCTGGTACAGACCAACTGCTGACATCAAATGAAGAGCTCCTCTCCACTGTCAGGGATCCAGAGAGCATGGTGGAAAGTGCAGATCAGCATGTGATTGATGTTGGTGTTGCTGTTTCTGGGAGAACAAGTATTTCCCAGGAAGAGCTTCCAGGTAGGCTTATATATATCAATGTTTCTTGTATAGTAAAACATTGAAAGCAATAGTTAAGTTGGTTTAATACATTATTTTGGGGGGAGGGACTTATTTATAGATTGATACAGTTAACAACACATTCTGGTTCATTACACGTGGGCTTGGGGTGGACATATCCAAGTTTCAGTTAAATCTATTATTAAAAGATATATAAAGGCCAACAAGTTTTCCCGTGTTATTGTTATTGTGATGATGGTGTCCTTACATTTTTATAACTTCTTCTAGGACCATCCTCATTAGCTTGTTTGGAGTCATCTGCATATGTTAAGCCAAACATGTTTATTTCAGTACTGATGAGCATTTTACAAAATTATGCATTTATCTATATGTGTGAGGTAGTATCAGGACTGTGAGTGTGGCTGTAATGTCTGGTATAGTGGCACCAGTGTTAGTTAGTTAGCATATACTAAACTGTAGTATTGTAGCTATTAATTTCTTTCCTGTATTTGTTGCTTATTATCACAGGTTATCCTAACAGATGAAGTGTAGGACTCTTACCACCTGATGACAGAGTATCAGCAGACTCTGATGATGGTGGAGAAACACAGTTGGGGGATGCAGAGTTTGAATTTGACACTGAGATTGACATTAAACCATCCCCTGTAATTACATCAGACATAGCCAGTAAGCCTATGGAAATCCATTCACTTGAACCCTCAGATGTTGGACAGGTGGAGTGTGAGACACTTGATTAGAGTAGTGTGGTTACTGTGGCTTCAGTGCCTGTTGACTCTGGCCATAGCCAAAGTTTGGGTGAGGTGCCACTCAGGAGGATTATTGGGGGTGCTAGGATGATCCTGGTGTGTCTTTCCATTCAACTTGATGTATGTTTAGGGCCATCATGGAGGTCAGACACATTCCAATACAGCTTCTGAGGAAATGCTTAGGATTATTGATGTGGCAGAGACTAACATGCATGACTGCCTCCACTGTGTTGCTGATTTAATGGATCGGATGAATGACATGTTGGAAAGGGCAGTGTCTGTGATGGAATGTCTGCTGGGAGGGAGATGACATTCATGTGAACAAAGGTCAGCCACATCCTCTAATATTAGCCAATGTGGCCATGTCCAATCACATTCCTGTAGTTGCACTACTTTCACTATTGTCTCAGTGGTTAAGGTGTCCACACCCAGACTTGGCAGGCCATGGGGTCATGGTCCTAGATGAACTCATGAGGAGAGCTCATCCAGCAGATATCAGTCACTTTCAGGTAGCAGCAGTGCATATGATGGTAAACATGTATATGCCAGGGCAACTCCTAGCAGAGCCAGTTCTCGGGGCTGGGGATGTCAAAAATGAACAATCACCCCTCCCATGCATGGCTCACACCTATCTGGCATGCCAGAATGTAGAGCTAGCACAAAGTTTGGCTGTGACTTTGCAGAAACTAACACACTAACTATACGTGAAGTTCCTATATAGACACAAACACATAACAGCTACATGGGTCATTCATGAGGCTTACAGCTCATTTTGTCTCAGTGGCCATTTGATATTTTATCCAAATGTCTGCCTGTTTCTCTTTCCTACTCGCATGCGCTCACTACCTTTTATGTCAGCCTACTCCTCCTGCCCCCCTCCCCTCCCCACAGACAACACCCTGTACAAATGAGGATAACTGTACCGTATCATCGTTTCTTTTTGGATTCAGGGATACATAAGTCTTTTGTCTGATGCTCAGGGTGCATAGCTGACTTAGTGCTCAGTATAATTGTGTTTGTGATGCTGTTTTGCAAATTGTACTGCCTTCTTACAGGATTTTATAATGTGTACATCCCTCCCAAACTCTTAGACCAACAAAGCTAGATCAAGCCATAAATAAAAGAGGGACAAAGGCCAAACAATGAGTAGAGTTTTTAAAAATTGTGGTCTTACAAACTTAGATAGTTGATAGAGTTGTGAGGGATATGAAGTGTGAAACTGAAATGTGTGTCATTATTTTCTAACTTCACTCTTTAATGATTTGCCAGTGCAAAAGTATGAGGCCAAACTGTGGACATTATGTGAAAATCTGCACAATTAAATGTATGAATGTGTGAATATTTGATACATGAGGCCTATTAGTTGATAGAGGACACGTATATTCACATAAGCCACTGCTGTCACATCTTGATGCAATTGTTGTGAAAATCACCCACCTTATACTTACTTACATTAGCAAGTAACAGTAGGGAATGGTATGCTATTTCTTTGTATTCTTAGATATTTGTTTTTTTATTCCAGGTTCAACACTTACCTTGGAAATCCAGCAGTTGTAAGAGTTTTAGTTCAGGACTGACTCAGTCTGATGCTAGCAGTGCACAACCATTATATGGGTAAGCAATGGTCAGGAGCATTGCCTGGTATTAATGTTACTATATGTATGTGCATTGGATGAAGGTTATAGCCCCTTAGGTGGTGAGCATTTGTGATAGCCGTTGTCTCTTGGCCAGTGTTAGGGCATATTGTGCACATCTGCATCTGCCTACAACCACAGCACCTGCTGGATCCCCCTCTGACTCCTCACCTCTGTATGGGTTTGGTGAGCTTGCAGTGGTGGCGAAATGTGTGGCTCTTCCCCTTGCTGTTCCTGCTGAAGCTGTTTTCTCAGGATAATGTTGGCAAGAATAGCACTGATGGTGAATATTTCAGCACATGTATGGGAATTGTACTGTAGGGCTCCCCCAGATGTATCTCGGCACTGGAACTGTAAATTCAGCAGCCCTAACACACACTCTATGACATTCTTGTTTGAGTGTGTCCTCATTATAGCATTCTTCACTGGGCGTGTGTGCATTTCTAATGAGTGTTGTCAACCACGGTTCCAGCGCATAACCTGCATCCCCCTGTAAATGACCCTGTTGGATATCCCCCCTAGTAAACATCTCATACAGTTGACAGTTATGCCAGATAAGTGAGTTGTTGTAACTGTCTGGGTTGACAACGCACACAGTCAGGATGATTCCCTTAGTGTTACACACAACTTGGCAGTTAATGGAGTTTCCATTTATGTACACCCTTCCCTATTTCCCAGGTGATGCTTTGATTTCTACATGTGTACAGTCTATGGCACCCAGGACTTCAGGGTAGTGTGCTAGAGGTAGAATTCATGCATACATCTGCCTCTGTCCTCAGGTGTATGTGGAAAAGTGGACAGGGGAAACAGGTGCTGACTTTGTGGGAACATGGGTGAAATTATTGGCTAAGTTTATAAGGGCCTCCGGGCCAATATCCTAGTATCATCCTATGAACGTATGAAACTATGCAAATATATGTACTCACTAGCATGTTGTAGCATAGCATTCAGGAATTGATGGAGGATCATGGATACTGATGCCTGTGATACCCCAAGCATGTCCCCTGTTCATCTCTGGAAGGTTCCTGTACTTAATTCTAAGTGTTACATATACCTTAGTCTCCACTGGGATTGATCCCCTTCAGTTTGCCCTTGGTCTCAGCTGAGGATGACAAAGGTTGAAGAGTTCCTGTAGGGTGTCTCTATCCACCCTCTAGTGCTCTACAATTTCCACCTCATGCATATTGCAAAACGTTAAATGGGGTCTAAACACCCTTCTCTTTCTTGGCCATAGTCTGTTAGCCACAGCAGCACTATAGACTTGGGCCTGCTACACATACACATAATTAAGAGCAACAGCAACCCCTAACATTCTTTACTTGTAGACTAGTTTCCTTGGCTTTATTCCAATAGGTTTTGGAATTCACAGGGAAAACAGCACTATGTTTACATGGTTGCTTTATAGCGTGCTGAATAGCTCCTCCATCTTGGATTGGTTGATTAGCATACAATTCAGCTGCTTATGCTGTAAATAGCATGCAGCAATGTTTACTGTGTTTGCACAGCTCTACACACTGTGTAGAGTGGCGTACTGAATACAAAACTGTGTGCTATCTTGTGTGCATTGTAGCACAATGCACACACAGTTTTAGCAGATCATGTAGGCTTTATTGAATCTGCACATTTGAGTTCCATCTCTTGGGTAATTGTTTTCCTAGCTACTAAGATTATCAAGAAAAGCACAGCACTGCCTTTGAAAACACATCAAATTGCTGTATCCTATGCTATAAAAGTACCCTGCTTTGTATTTTATTTTATAAAAAAATGAAATATTAGATCTGACAATATTGCCAAATATTAACTAGATCATAAAATATGTTCCACTGAACACAATAAGCCATGTTTGTATCTCTAGAACTGTGCATATATACTTGAGAACATCTGTCTTGAGGTGTATAAAATACCTGTGAATGCACCCACATGCAAGTATTCTAAACTGACAAATATGAATAGAATAATTATGTATTAAAACTTCTATCCTGTCTTCATATCAATCTTTAGTTTAACAACTGGATCTTCTCTTCCTTAACATTTTAAAATGTTTACCAGGTTCCCAAAGCCTGATCGCAAACCTCTTAATAAGTCTATATCACCTTCAGTCTCCAGCAGTAGTGACACAGTTCACCATGTGGCTCATTTAGCAAATTATTTTGCCCTTTATGCTAAGGCATGCAACATATTGTAATAAGTATGTCATATCCCATTTATAAAATCCTTGCAAACTATGTATTTTTGCACCTGTATTCAAATGCAACAACCCTTATTCCATTGCTGTTGCTCCCAGAAAAAAAAAATCCATTTCCTTAATCTCCAGTGATTCAAAATCTGACTCTTGATATCTTGCTATATTCAACCTACTGCCACAATAAGCAAGAAGCAAGTTGATTATGTAAGATGCAGTCTCCTGCTTACTTAATAATGTAATAAAAAATAATAATCTTTCTCATCAGATATGGTTGCACCACATTCCCTTGAAAAGGAACAGAAATGCATGTCTATCAAATCTATATTTATTATTTATTTTATTTATTTGCAGTTGGCCTAGAAGAACCCATTTTCAATGGAGTCCTGGGGAGAAAAGCTCCAAAAACAAAACACTAATTACAAACAAAATTACAATTAAAGTTTTTTTTTGTTATAGTAAGTACAAAAAGTACTAGTAAAAAATTGCATGTAAACATACAATTTCTAAAGGAAAAATGACAGTCAAAGTTTAGGTTATACTAATTACAGATAAAATATTTTATTTAACAGAGTCAATTTCTGAGATAAAAAGTATCAGCATTGTAAATCAAGAGTAGTTATTTACACATGGATTGGTTCCTGCTAAAACCATGTATGGAATCGGAGAAGACTGAGATGAAGAGATTAAGTGGGGTGGGAGCAGGAGCTTAATCACTGAGAAATTAGGTGGGAGTGGAGTGAGATTTTAAAGGAAGAGAAGTTTGTGGTGGTATGGATGGATGGAGGTAGGGAGTTCCATTGATGTGCGAGGGCAAAGAACAGAAGATTTTTGCCTGAGGGACAGGTAGGTTTATGCAGTTCAATTAGGTTTTGATTGTTAGATCTTAATAGCCTTTCAGGGAGGTGCAATTTGAAGGTTGAGGATAGGGAGGGACAGAGGGAGGGGGTGAAAATGAGTTTGTGGGCTTGAGTGAGTTGAATAAAGGAGAGATAATTGGGCAGCTCTAACCAATTTACTTGATGAAGGGCTAGACAGTGTTGGGTAGAAGACTTTTGGCTTATGGCAAACTTTGCAATTTTGTAATAGCAAGAGGAGAGTTTTGTCTTAAGAGAGGATTGTAGGTTTGTTAGAAGTGCAGCACCATAAAGAAGAGAAGGGATAAGATATGTGGTAGAGACAATAAACTTAGTAGAAGGAGTAAGGTAGCGATTGTTGTGGTAGAGCATGCCAAGTTTTTGGTGGTTTTTTTTATAGTTATTTGTAGGTGAGAGGGGAATTTGAGCTGGATATCAATGAGGACTCCAATAATTTAGCCTCAGATACTAATTCGAGAGATGTATTGTTATGTTTTTTGATGGAAAATGAATTCTTGTCAATGATGGTTGTTTTTTTAGGGGTACATAACATTAGTTTGATTTTTGAGGCATTGAGTGCTAGGTGATTATCTAACCTAGTATTTTGTGGTAGAGAAAGCTTCTTGTGTGAGCTTTATTAGTATGGAGATGGAGGTGGCAGAACAGATTATGGTTGGATCGTCGGCATATTGGATAAGTTTTGCATTAGAGACTGAGCAATGGAAATCTTTTATGAATATATTGAAGAGGAGGGGACCCAGTATGGAACCCTGGGGGGACTCCTGAGCGGGTGTTAAGGAAGGAGGAGGTAGTTGTTTTCCATTTGACTGCTTGATGTCTATTTTAAAGATAACTATCAAACCATTTGAGGGTGGAGAGGGATAAGTTTAGTTTAGAGAGTTTAGCTCAGAGAAGGTTGTGAGATATTGTATCAAAGGCCTTAGAGAGGTCGAGTAGGAGAGTGGATACTACGCAGTCAGAGTCATGGGCTTTGTTAACAATTTCTAAGAAGGAAATATGGGCAGTGGTAGTACTGTGGCCAGGTCTAAATCCATGCTGTGTTGGAGTAAGTAAGTGATTGTCGGTAAGGTAGGGAAGAAGTTGAAGACGGATATATTTTTCAAGGAGTTTAGAGATGCGGGATAGGATGGCAATAGGGCGGAAGTTTGCAACATTATTATTGTTACCCCCTTATGTAGGGGTATAATGAAGGCCTTTTTCCATAGTTGGGGTACATGACCTTCTTGGATAGAATGGTTGATTAGTATAGTGATGGGTAAGGCAATGGCTTTAGTAACTATAGTTAGAAAGTGTGGGGGTATGTTATCAGGGGCATTAGAGCATGGTTTTAGATTTTGGAGGAGTTTTTTATGGAAGATATGGGTATGGGTTTTATGGAGAAAGGACGGGGTTGGGTGGTGGAGGTATTAGGGAGTAATGGTGAGAGTGAGGCCATGGGAGGGGATGTGGAGGTAGGGCGCGTAGTGTTGGTAGAGAATGACGAGGTTAGCTTGGAAATCGAGTTGATGAAAAAAGAGTTAAATTGGGTGGCTAGATCTATGTCTAGAGTATCGGGATCTGGACACGGGTTTTCTTTTTTCAAGGGTTAAGGAGAGTGGAGATACCATTCCAGAATTTTTGTGGATTTGTTTTATGGTTATTTTGTAGTGAGATGAAATAAGTTTTTCGGTCCATTGTAACAAGCTTTTTGACTTTATTGCGAAGTGATTTATACTCATAGAGAGTGGAGGGAGTCTTATTTTTCTGGTGGCATAACCAGGCTTTATCTCTAAGCCACATGGCAGCCAGTGTATTTTTGGTTAGCCAAGGGACTGTTTTGCTTTTTATTCTTTTCAATTTTAGGGGGGGCATAGCTGTCTAAAAGATTTAGGAAAGTTGAGTTGAAGTAGGTAATAGCATTTTCTAGGGGTAGAATTCTTAGAGAGCTCCAGTTTATTGATTTTAGAGAGTTAGAAAAGGTAGTGGGATTGAAATATTTTAGGTAGTGAGTAGAGATATAGTTATGAAATAACTGTAGGGGAGAAGTAAGGTGCTGAGCAAAAGTGGGAAGGTGATCGCTGAGGGAGTCAGGAAGTGTGCCACTGTCAGAGAAATAATGAGGGTGAGAGACTAAGATCCAGTCTAGGATAGTACCACTGGAGTAATCTTTGGAGGGTCTGGTTATAAAGTTGATAAGTTGTGAGAAATTATAAAGGTTGATATTTAGGGAGTTAGAGAGGGACTGAATACAGGACCAGTTAATGTTCATGTCACCCAGTATTATTGTTTCATTGCTAATATTAGTGGAAAGCCAAGATAGGATATCTTTGAGTACTGAGATATTGTCTCCTGGAGGAATGCATAGTGAGGCTATGCATATGTGCTTGTGTCTATTTACTTGAAGTAGGGCCAGAATTAATTTAGCGTTGGTGAATGGGGGTAGGTTTAATGTAGGGAGTAACTGATAAGGAGGATGAATAAAGCAGAGCTACTCCTCCAACCATTTTGCGGTTCTGTCTTTGCTAATAATGGAGTAGTTGGGTGGTACTATTTCTGAGTCTTTTATATGAGATTTTAACCAAGTTTCAGAAATAGACAAGATATCTGGTTTGCTATGTTGAAGCCAAGCACGGAAGTTGGGAATTTTGTTAGCTATGATTTGGGCATTTTGAGAGGTGAAAAGGGTGGATTTGGAAGTAGTGTAGTGGATATGGGGGCCAGAGTTTGGGTGTATATCACCAGATAGGATAGTGATTAGGAGTTGAAAAATGCTGGAGAGGTACTTGAATTGCTTATTATTGGAATTGAGTGTTATTAGGTTTCTAAGGGCTTGGTTGGTTAGGGATGGGGTAGAGTGCTTGTAAGGAGAAATGAGTTTGCAGGGAAATAGTAGATAGTTATTGATGGGGTATAAATTTGGGGATATTGGAATGGGTGAGTGTGAGTGTAGTATGGGAACTGTGTTTGTAATGTGTTAAGATGGGGAATGGTGAGAAATAAGGGGCTGTGTAAGATAGTAGATGTAGGATAGGGTTAGAAGAAGTAGCATTTGAGTTAAGAAGGATGTAGATTTTGATAGCATGATGGAATTAGAGATGATATGAGGGTGTATATGATATTTAGTTGCTAGTGGATCAGGTTAGGTATAGTAATGTGGGAGGTGACTGGTGGGAGCTAGTGGGTGGATGTAAGAGGGTGGGTCTGTTGATGAGGTGGCAGTGTATTGGATAATGATGGAGAGGGTGTGGTCTGAAGATTATAAGTGTAGAGATGCTGGGGGTGGGTGGGAAATGGGGGCAGGGTAGGGGAGCGGAGTGAGCTCATAGGGCGAACGGAGTGGGATGAGCCAAGAGAGGAGGTTGCCTACCAGGAACAATCAGTGGAAATGGAAATTAAACAGTAATTATATGAGCCAGTACAGGTAAGGGAAAGCTGTGATACAATCTTATTTGGGGTAATTATGAACTGTAGTCAATGCAGTGAGAGAGCTAATAGTAGAGCTAAACACTAAGTAGATTGGGGGAAGTCTAACCCAAACCTAGAGTAATTGAGGATATGGTTTGGAAAGGAAGGGTTTGCACTGCCACCTAGTGGCAAGTCTAGGTATTTGCAGCTGAAGAGAGAAGTGGGAGAATATAGGGAATGGATGCAGGCTGCTAGCAATGTCCCAAGCGGCACAACACTAGGTAGACTACTTAATCAAAAGAAACAAGGCACGCAGCAGTTTGAACACATACACTGATGTGTCTTTAGGCAGCAGCAGGTTTATTTTCCATTTATATAGGAACCCTTTTTGAGTTTGTTGTTTTTTTTTTTTTTTCAGAGGTTGACAGTTCAAGGTGGTAAGAAGGAGAACACCTTGGGAGATGGGAGGGCAGGACGTATCAAGCTGTAAGGGAGAAAAACCTTATTTAGTATTTTAATCAGTGAGAGAGGAGGCAAAAAGTAATACAAAAGAATAAGCTAGGAATATCAGGAGAGATAGAGGGAGAGGCTAGATAAGCATGAGCATGACTAAGTATAGGTAGGGAAAGAGAAAAAAGAAGTCAGTTAGGAATGGGGGGGGGGTAACAGCAGGAGATAAAGGTAAACAGGCTGAGAAACAGCTGGGAAGACTAGGTTTAAGCAGTTAATGCACAGCGATATACCAGTTTACACAATTAATACAGCAGCAGTTTCCCAGGTTAAATCAATGTAACATAGAGCTCACTTGTACAGATACAACAGAGAAATATAAAGGCAGCAGTAATAAATGTAAGCATCACGTATTGCAGAGCATTTAAACAAAAATAGAGGCAGCAGCAGTGGTTACAATACAGAGTCAGACAGCAGAATTGCAATGAGGTAACAGTAGAGGATCGTCAAATAATGATAGTGATACGCAGTCACGGCTCAGCAACTATTCATCTAATGTTCACCTAATCAGATGATCAAGATGCCATGCCTGATTTTAATTTAGTGAGAGAAAAGGTGATAGGGAAATGGCTTATTCCACATCCTACTACTTGTAATATATAACAACAGTTAAAAATGGTAGGAAAATAGCTTATTCCATGTCCTACTACCTGTAATAATAACAAAAGGATACCATGCTTTCCATTTAATTTTATACAAAACAAGGGTTCATGCTAGACTATAAATTGTGTAGATAAAAATAATGTGGTGAAATAACCTATTCACGTTCCACTTCCTATCATATTTAAAAGCAGATTCTTATCAACAGATTAACTAGTATTTTCATCTTGCCCTCCTAGTCTCATTCCGAAAACAAGAATAATATCGTAACCTGCTCTGCATCATAGTATACCCTAGGATTTGGTACTTCCATCAAACCCATTTTTAGCAGTATTAATATCTCCATGCTACCGTGGATTTTCCTACTTCCCAAATAAAACTGAATTATACCCCTTATTTACTTCACAAAATCCCCCTGGCACCTCCCCTAGGAATGCTTGAAATGCATATTCAGCAGAGGTAAAACAAATAAATGTATCCCTTATAGCACCTGCTCCATCTTCATATCTATCATTTTCTATAGTCAGAAGTTATTTTTGAATTTTCTCTTTACATTTTCTTATGTTATACTTAAAAAGAAATTCTGAAGTATTCTCTAATCAGAGTCCAATGTATTTATTATATTTATCCTTCCATAAGCAAATATAGTCCTTTGTAACATCACGAAAAGTGAATAATGTGGTGTACTATCAAAAGTTCAAGACTCTACAATGTGAGTCCCAACCTCTGAAAAATTAAGTGCTGAGTATTCATGCAATAGTGAAGTACAGACTCACTGTTGGGCATTGCTTCTTCTATGGTGACAACCTTTCTGTACCCCGAAGTGTGGGGCTGTACCCCCCCTCATTAGTTATACCCCCCTATTAGTTATATACTACTAAGTCCAAGATCACTATAGCTTGCTGAAGGGAAAATTTCCTAAGATACAGGGTTTTTATATAATTGCTTCTAATCACATAATTTCTTTGAGTTTCTGGACTTGCCCATTTGCAAGTTTTTGACATACAATGGAAACCCATATAATTCACTGCCACTTCTGTTATTTTTGCTTAATTCATCATATACCCATAGTAATTTCCTAGTTTATCTAACATAAGAAATAATCTATAACTATTATTGTTTGAATCAGTCAAGCAAACTAGCAGAAACAAGATTTTAAACCCAGGGTAATTGATTTTATAGTTGTTTCCACAAATATTCTATACAATGTAGTTGACAGCTCCCATGGGTCATGTACTTCTTTATCTCTAGCTTATCTGCAAGCAATTTAGGTGACAACTAACAGCCTTGCTGTGTAACTATAAATATACCCATACTAACTGACATGCCTACACATATTTTAATTCTATGCATTGGCCCTGAATATATGACTTTCATATTTCAACAAAATCTAATGAAAAAACAAATTCCCATAAAACTTAAATCTAATACTAGCACTCACTCTATCAAAGGATTTGACAGTATCAGGACTCAGTACGAACAGCAGCTCTTAACCTTATGCACAGTTTCCATCAACATGACAGTCTTTAAAAAATTATCAGACATTTATCCCCAGCTAATAAGTCCACTCTGATCTCTGCCACCAACTTGATTATAAATCCTTCCATCCTTCTTGCCAAAGTCTCAAGAACCAGCTCCTTCTGATTTATCAGAAGTACCAGAATGCATCATAACAGCAGTCTAGAATCCTTTATTTCCTTTAGTAGCACTATCACCAACCCACCTTCAATGACAGCAGAAACTATTTACTTTCTAATATTATTTTCAAAAGCTGCAATAATCTAGACAACATCTGTTGTGGTTGAACACTCCAAAATTCAGTTGGAAGACTATTCTGGACATCTTAACAGTTAGGTAACTCCTAAAGCCTCTTTTAATTATTATAAAGTGACAGGCTCCATTATTTCTCTAGCTTCTCCTTAATAAGTTGTGATCTCAAAGGTTGTAATGAATCTCTTAAATTCATGTTCCCACTGAAGCCACTTTATTACTTGTAACTGTGTATAATATTGCCTAAAATTCTCCACTGTTATCAATGAAGCTCTGTTAAATTGCAAACCTTCCTTTCTCTTGAGTCTTAACAATGACTGTTTGAGTCTTCTACTGTCTCACCCTTATCATTGGTATCTTGATAATCTAGGAAATAAACTATTAATACTTCAGTGATTGATGGATAAACTCACATTTCTAATCAACTAAGCTTTCTAATTTCTCCTTCAACTTTTCTATTTTGTCCCCCACCACTTCCCAACCTTAGTATGGTTTAATTTACAGTTCTTCTAGATTTCCTCCAATTTATTTATAATCTAGAGTCACTTACCAACTTAATTTTGTTCTAATTTATCCTTATCTTAGAGTCACAGGCCCATAGGCAAGTACTAGGCTGGCTGCCCTTGCAGGCCATTTTAAGCCTAGCCAGTTTCTCTTTTTGCACTTGAAATAACCTGTCCCATTTGGTTAGAGATTGGCCTTACCCATCCCATGGTCAATAATTATATATTACCTCTAATGAGAATAACTGTGATCATTCAACAGATCATCTTAAAATGGCCCCACTCTGTCATTAACTTTTCTTTATCTATCACTCAGAAAGCATTTTATCTGTCAATAATAGTTTAAGCTTCAAAACACATAGAAAATATCCAGTATTTCTCTAAACCTGAGGGCACTGCAGTTTACATATTAATTCGAATAATGCATGATTTGAAACTAATATGTGTTGTACATTAATCACATAACAGCTCAATTAAATTAAATTGTTCTCACATTGTGTAAGTATCTTGTCTGTCTGGTATATCGAGTCATACCTATTTGGATAATTTATATATTGTATAGAACTAATGCTGGAAATCTACTTAAGAACCATGACTCTGGTATAAACTCTTATATACATCCCTATTTGGGACAAATGACATTTAGTGACATTCTAGGTCCTCAGCTGACCTGCAACAGACAATTTACAACATTCCACAAGTACACTGTAATTATCTCCTGGAATGGTATCATGTTCTTTAATATTCCCCATAAATTCCCTTTGCATAGTCTATAAATAAAAGATTTGTTTTCATAGATGAAGAATGCTGCAGTAAGGGTCTTTGCAATTTGGTGTTTGAGTATGGATTATATCCTGATGTATTTAGAGTTGATGGACTTTACAATTTTGTTTTATCTTTTATTGACCTATGCTTACAGGGCTTTATAAACCGCATTTAGTGTAGGAGTGGGACAGCTAGTGATTGTTGCTCAGAGGGACCTTTTAGCATTGAGATATTTATGTTTTTTTTAATGTTTTTTTCTCCTACTTGGAGAGATGCTTGGGAAGTAGAGCCTTCCCCACTGGATGTAAAGTAGCAGGAGATATGTTGCATGTATTGTTATTCATAAGAACAATTGTGCAGTTGTAGGTAGTTCTAACCTTCTTCCCATCCATCCTGCAATGAAGTGGCTAATGGCCAGTCAGATGCCTTTTAATCCATTGCATTGATGGCAGCTTGTTCTGCAAGGATTGACCATCCTTTCAGTATGTACATGCAATTGCTTAAGAGTTTCATGCTTCCACTGGTGCCAGTATTTTATGTGCAAGAAAAGCTAACTGCCAGATGGCAGTAAATGCAGTATTGTATGAGTATAAACTGCATATTCTATTTCATAACAATGCAATATCCTGATGATTTTCAATCTAGTATGTTTACCCATTGTGCAATGAAAATATATCAGTTGTGATAGAAAGCTGAGCAATGCAAGTATACCCACTCTGTTAGGGTAATTTCTGTGGCATAGATATCCATGATGCCCTTGTGTTCTACTTTGTGTAAAACGTGCTGAAAGCGGGTGGAATCACCCCTCATGAAGTGTAGTTTAGGTAAAAAGTCTAAATCAGAAAAGGTGTTTTAATTTCCACATTACTAGCACATGATCTTTGCAGCAGTACAACTGTCACTTTTGTTTATGTATCGGCCTTACACATGCAGGTTTCTGTATTTAAAATGGTGATTCTTTACCTAATCATGAAACATGTAAAGTTAGAATGTGAGATGAACCGTTGAGATCTTATCCTTTAAATGACACTGTGAAACTACAGACTGAGTCTATGTGCATGCAAAACTCATCATACTACTGGAAGGTGAATATTTCTGCAACAGGCAAGCAAAAAGTGCTATCAAAAGCTAAAAATACTGCATCAGTGGGTCCTGACATTATCCCTGCATGCATATTAAATAGTATGCGGCACAATTTAGCCAAACCCCTAACAACACTGCTCAATCTCAGTGGCCATGCAGGCTTTGTAACAAGCAAATGGATAATGGCTACAGTCATTTTCCTGCATAAGGGAGGACCTTCCACAGAGCCAGGCAATTACAGATCCATATGTCTGACCAGCCTCATATGCAAAGCAATGGAAAGACTTATCATGGAACTAATAAATCGGGACATTGGGAACCTTCAAACATTATACCTGTCTCTGTTTGGATTCATAAAGGGCAGGTTATGCTTACCTAACCAGGTAGATTTTTTTGAAAAGGTTCCAAAGCAATGAATGAAGGCAAATCAGTACACACTGCATACCTCCACCTGGGCAAAGCTTTTGGCACAATTCCCCACTCAAGCATAGTAGAAAAGCTATATAAACTTGAAATAAATCTCTATGTCATCTGCTGGATTGCCAACTCACTCATATATATGCTGCAGATAATCAAAAATAGGGAAAGTTACCTCCACAAAGAGACCAGTCACTAACGGAGTCCCCCAGGGTTCTGTGCTGGGACCTGTCCTGTTTGGCAAGTATTTTTTTGAAGTAAAGGCCAGTACCAAAGGACTCTGTCTGACTAAGTTTGCAAATAACTGCAGGAACAGTCATTGAATCACCAAATGACTTAGCCATCCTGCAGGAAGGTTTGTCTTAAATAAATATCCGGTATCAAAATCATGGTCTGAAACTAAATGCTTCAAAATGCATTATTGTATCCTTTGGAAAGTTATCTAACCCAGGAACCATAGGCCGCTAACAGCTGACACAGATGTTCAGGATTTGGAACTTATGTGGACAGTGACCTAACTTTTGACCAACACGTGCCTATTATTGTGAGAAAGTCCTTCTATATTGCACAGCTTATAAACAAAGGGATTATGTCTACATCTAGGGATGTTATTTTCCACCTTTTCTCAGCCTTCATTAGGCCAGCCATTGAATATAATGGCCCATTTAGCATGCATCTTTTCAGACAAATGCAACATCTGGAGTCCCCACAGAGATACCGTACTAAAAGGATACAAGGTCTAAACAACATGTCTTACATGGACAGACTGAAAGCCCACTCACTATACTTGTATCCTACAGACTACTAAGAGGTGACCTGTGTCTGGCATACAAGGCATCCTCTGACCCATTGCTGATATATTTACTGCACATCAGCAAGTCAAATGTCATCAGAAATACTTGGTCTAGATATCTAAACCTCTTCTGCACCATCAACAGAATGCTTTGGAGGGACAGGTATATTTTGCAGAGGGTATCACTGCTAAACAAAGTGCATCCCTATCCATTTTCAAGCACGGGAAACAGAAACTTTACCCCTCGACTACTTACCCCCTGTACTTCTAATGGACAGATACAGCTCCTAAATGCTTTACCCTGTGGTTACATCCTATCAAATTACCTAACATATGATTCCAGTTATTCTCATTAGTGGTAATTTATAATTGTCGACAAAGAGATGGGCAAGTGCAATCTATAACCAAATGCAATAGGTTATTTTGAGCATATACAGGGAAATTGGCTAGGCTTAAAATAGTTAGCCTAGTACTTACCTATGAACCTATATGATAGAAAAGTTTATTTCATAGGTAAAGAGATCTATTGCTTTACATACCCATCATGCCATTAGGTTCTATTTATATGGTGATTAAGACTGACATCCTTGCTGTGAATGTTTGCTGTATGAACAGTTTTCCAGAGCTGAAAAAGATCAAGTAGGAATTTGTCTTTTGTGACACAGAAGACTAAGGAAAGAGTCTGTAGATCACTGAGTGCATTGTTCCTATTCAGCCACTGTAGCTAGATAGCACGTGCATATAAGTTTTGAGCATGTGCGAGAACAGTGTCATTTTGTACAGTCAGCCAGATTGAATGCAGTCATGAATGGAGATGCACATGTGAGTGTGTTTGATATAATGAGTGAATCATTATCTTAAATACATATTTCAGTTACCTGACCTGTTTATGTACAATAAATATCTTGAACCCATACACAGCTTCATCGTCTCTTTTGAATGCATGAAGCAAGTGGCATGGTGCCAGAATGGGATCCAAAGTTGAAGCAGTTAAATTCGTTCAAATGATTTTTTAGTATCCAAATGTTTGGCAAAGTGTTCAAAATGTTTGAAATAATTACTGAGATAAACGAAATGCACAAAATTGTGACATACTAATAAAAGTATTCGAAATAAATACAAAACTGTTCGAAACAATTTCTGAATTGTTTAAAATGTGCAAAAAGGCTAAAACAACTGCATTTCTTAACAATGTACTACTTTTTTGCATTAATTAAAGGTATTTGAAGTGTCCAAAATTTTCAAAGAGATTGCTGTGCGTTAGAACATAATTGCAAGTACCTGGTGCTTATGTTTAAACATATTTTGTTGTTAAGGCAGAGGGAATTCACAGACCTACAATGCTGGTGTTTGATAACAATATTGCTAAAAACTTGAGAGTGAACAAGAATATGATATTTTCATACAGGCTATTTTTTTGTTTTAGACACATGTACAAAAGCCTTCATAATTCTTAATTTAGCAGGCTCGGAAGCCATTGAGAGGGAACATCCATTTGTGTATGCGCTTGCACTTGCGCTTGGAAACCACCATATTGTGATACAGGCTGAAACAAGGGAAGACCCTGAGTGCTTAGAACATACATTTTGAGAAATTTGGGATGCATGACTATGCTTAAAGGGTCTATATTATATCCTGAAAGAGACGTTCCATCAAACGCCTCATCAACCCTTAAAATGCGAACTCTTATAACAGCGGATGACCACATAAGCCATTTCTTTCCTTGGGAAAGAAATCGCTTGCCCTAAAATGAAAAAAACACATCACTACAAACATTACAAAGTGGGGGGCTTCACTCACCAGACCCCCCCAATGTGGGAGGCTGTGCTCCCCACACCCCCACAACTAAATATACCAACTCCAAGATCACACTACAGTGGGGAAAATGGGAAACTAACAAGGATGGCCAAATGATTTCTTTCCCAGGGAAAGAAATTGCTGATGTGGCCATTCGCTGTTATGAGAGTTCGTGTTTTAAGGGTCGATGAAGAGGTGTCCGATGGAACGCCTCTTTGAGGACATGATATAGACCCGGCTTAAAAAGGCCTTGTGGTCGTTAGCCTAGTAAACACCTATGAACCTAAATGTTTAACCTTCAAATGAATATTAGAGTGGAAAGGCACATATTTTACACAAGAAATCAAAATCCTGGTGAAACTATAGCAGCATATATTACTGACTTGAGAAATAAAGCTAAAATGTGCAGATATGGTGATTTGTGGGATGAGTTGATAAAGGACAGACTTGTGTGTGGTATTAATAATGATGCAGTGAGAAAGATGTTGCTTTGAGATAGTGATTTAACGTTGAGCATAGCCATAGAGATTTTTCAAATATATGAGATTACAGAAAAGCACACAAATATGCTTACAAATGAGAAAAAAGTGCTTTCAGTATCTAACAGTGTGAATGTTGATAGTGTACAACATAAAACTAAGATGAAAAAATGGTATAAACCAAAGGGTGTGGCACCACCCAACCTTAACCATAAATTGATGAGGTTGTTTTTTACCTCAGACCTTATTATTAGCGGTCATAATTGTGGAGGTAACCATGAACCTAAATGAGAAAAATGCCTAGCTTTCGTTCGGCAATATCACAAATTTAAAAAGTGGAATCATTTCAAAAGGCTTTGCAAGTCTAAAGTGGCACATACCTTTATTAAAAGAGAGCATCCAAAGAAGAAAGTAGATCAGACTTTTTATGTTGATGGTGTCTCTGTGATTGATGAAACTGTTAATACGGTAGATTATCATTTGGCAGCAAAGAGTGAAATATTTTGTACTGTTCAGATTAATGGGAAACCTGTAGAGCTCAAAGTAGACACTAAGTCCAAGTGCAATGTTAAATCAGCACAAATGTTTACCAAAGTAAGAGCTGGTGAGAAACTTGATTCAGCAAAGTGTGCAAAACGTGTTGCTTATGGTGGTGAAGAGATTCAAACTAATGATGCAGTAGTTTTCACATCCAATTGTTCTAGGAACAGCTATGACTTGTAGTTTTACGTAGTCAAAGGACACATCCAATCACTGTTAGGCCACAAAGACAGTTTGAGAATGGGACTGATTTCACTTAATGAAGAGATTCACCATATTAATCCGAGCAACAATGACAGATTTACACAGAATATTTTTCATGTGTATGCTGATATTTTCAAAGACGAGCTTGGCAAACTACCAGTCACATTTCTCATGAGGTTAAAATATGAAGTAAGCCCAACTGTCAGACCAGCAAGGAAGGTTCCAGTAGCAATGCAGAGCAAAGTGAAAACAGCACTAGAGAAAATGGTGAATTTAGGTATAATTACTTCAGTAAATGAACCAACTGAATGAGTGTCCTCCATGGTCGTAGCTCAAAAGAAAAGCTCAAATGATATTCAAATTTGTATTGATCCCAGATATTTAAACAAAGAGCTTAAACATTCTCATCTTCCAATGTGCACAGTAGAGGAAGTAGCAGCTCTTATGCCGAATGCCACTATTTTTTTGTCTTAGATGCAAAAAGTTAATTTTGGCAAATTTCACTGGATCACAAATCTTCATTGTTAACCACTTTCAGTACACTAATTGGTAGATACAGATTCTTGAGAATGCCATTTGGGATTAATTCTGCCAGTGTAGTATTTCAACGTGGGATGGAGCAAATTTTTTCAGGTTATCCATTTGCTATCATAGTAGATTACATTATTATAGGAGGCAACAGTGAAGACGAACATGATAGTAACCTCAAGAAAGTTCTAGACCATGCTTGTGAAGTCAATCTTAAACTGAATCTTCAGAAATGTAAATTCAGTCTGAGTGAAGTTACATATCTGGGTCATTTTGTTTACCAGTTCTGGCTTGCAACCAGATTCGTCTAACCAAGCAGCAATTCTTGAGATGCCAGTTTCAGACAAAGTCACTTCTTTGCAACATTTTCTAGGTATGGTCAACTATTTAAGAATGTTCATCCCAGACCTGATTGAGCTTTCAGCACCATTACGAGAGATGACATACAAAAATGTAAACTGGTCCTGGTTAGCACAACACCAAAGAGCATTTGATATTCTGTAACAGAAAACTGCCAGTCCACCCACACTGAGATATTATGATGTTCACAAACCAGTAACTCTTTCATGTGATGCTTCTAAGTATGGTCTTGATGCAGCATGTCTTCAAGAAGGTACACCAGTAGCCTACGTATCCAGAACTTTAACACAAACTGAGATGCAGTATGCGCAAATTGAAAAAGAGCTGTTGGCAGTAGTATACACATGTTCAAAGTTCCATGATTATGTTTATGGCAAACCTGTTCAAATAGTGATGCTCACCAGCCTCTAGTGACAATTCTGAAAAAGCCAATACATTCAGCCCCAGTAGGTCTGCAATGCTTGATGTCAAAATTGCAAAAGTACAATTTCAATATTGTTTATACAAAAGGCAAGTATCTTTACCTTGGAGATGCTTTGTCAAGAGTGCCTAGACAAACTACAAAACAGCATGAAAATGAGAAAGCAGACTTTGAAGTCATGGAAGTCAAAAAGTTTTCCTCGTCACATCTTGATGAACTCAGAAATCACACAGCTTTCGACCTTGTTCTTCAGAAGCTGAAACATTTTAGCAATCAAGGATGGCCAGTGTGACAAAGCAGTTTACCACTTGACATACAGACTTTTCCTTACTGAGAAGAGCTCATGATAGAAGATGGAATCATCATGAAAGATCCTAAAGCAGTAATTCCTTCAGCATTACAACAGGAATCTATCAAGATTTTACATCATAGTCACCCGGGTACCGATTCAACCAAAAGAAGGGCAAGAAGCATAGTATTTTGGTCTTCTATGTCAAAATATATAAAGAAGCAAATTCTAGCATGTTCTATTTGCTATAGCACCAAACCACACTAACAAAAAGAACTACTTCAGCTAAAGCAGATTCCTGAATTACCATGGTCAATGGTTGGTACTGATATTTTTGAATTAAATGGTTAGCATTACTTAGTGTTAGTAGACTCTTACTCAAATTGGACTGAAATTGATCTTCTTCCTAACTTAACATCTAGCACTGTCATCACAAATTGAAAATACATTTTTCTGTCCATGGTAGTTTGCACAAAGTTGTATCTCACAATGGTACACAATTTACAAGTCAGCAGTTTAAGAAATTTGCTGAATCTTGGGACGTTGTCCATGTTACTAGTAGTCCTAAGTATGCACAGTCCAATGGATTAGCTGGGCATGCATTTCAAAGTGTGAAATGTTTGTTAGAGAAATCCAAGAGAAATGGTACCAATGTTTTTCTTAACCTACCCAATCATAGAAACATTCCCCAAGATAACTTGCTTGGTTCACCTGCTCAAAGATTAATGTCTAGACAGAGAACAACAACCTTGCCAATCAGAAACAACTATTAATTTCAAATGCTAAGATCAACAGAGTGGTCAAGAATCAACTTTTGAAAAAAAATGTCAGTCACAAAAGTTTTATTACAACAAATCTAGCAAACCTCTTAGACCATTGAGACAAGGAGAGATCATAAGGATGCAAATTCCTAAAGGATATGACCAAGTGAGAATTATCAAAAATATTTGTGAAGAACCAAAATCTTATACTGTGCAACTGGAAGGAATGGATTTCAGAAGGAACTGAAGATGTATACTTCCAGTCTCCGAACCAATGACACAGCAGATAGCCTATGCCAAAAACTCTGTTTCTCAGAGTGAACCTACAATTGTTCAGATTTCAAATGACAGTGTATTTACCTCAAATAATCCTGATGTAACCCCTAAAGTTCCTATTGAGAAGAATTCCCCAGAGACTGGCCCTGTTGCTAAGCCCAGTCAAAGTTTTTATGTAACCAGATCAAGTAGAATTTCTAGACCCAATCCAAAATACACAATGACTTAGATTTGAGTTCTGATTTGTTACTAATATTGAAATGTTTTCTAGCATATACATTGTGTTATTCTCCTGTTGCATGTCAAACAAATCAAGAGGGAGGATGAAGATCATTGAGTGTATTCTTCCTTTTCAGCCACTGCAGCTAGATAGTACATGCATATAAGTACTGAGCATGTGTGGGAACAGTGCTATTTTGTACAGTCAACCAGAGTGAATGCAGTCATGAATGGAGATGCACAAGCAAGTGTGTTTGAAGTAATGAGTGAATCATTTAGCTTAAATACATGTTCCAGTTACAGTTCCTAACATGTTTATGTACAATAAATATCTTGAACCCATACACTGCTTCATCATCTGTTTTGAATGCATGAGACAAGTGACAGAGTCAACATACAAGATTCTTTATAAGCCAGAATATAGTGAAGGTGCTTTCAGTCTGACCATGCAGCTTGAATAATTAATACGGTGATTTTTCTCAGTTAGAATCTTTGGATCCTTTCAAGTTGGTTGAGCCATTTGGAGAGATACATGCTTTAGGGGACATCATATTTGATGATGAATCTAATAAAGGATGAATGGAAACGAATTATAGGTTCATAGTAGGCTGTTGACGCAGTGGATCATTTATAGCCTAGTCAATGATCCCACCAATTTAGCAGGGCATAAAATAATAGCAGATCCTGACTTAGTTTTGTGACTTTCCAAAAGAGCTACAGGGTACAGATCAAGTTGCACTTATGATTGCCAATCCAGTCATCCAGATCGTACTTAAAACGGGTCATGGATCTTTACCTATAAAGGTGATTCACTTCTATGAAAGAGGTATTCTCTGCAATAGATGTGTCTCACCAACAAGTTCTATTTATGTTTCAGGGGTAGTTTCAGCCTCTTGAGTGAGTGTTTAGAGTGATACTTGTTTTGTGGGTGCATAGGAGGTTACCTAGAACCAGATCTTTTGAGGCTCTGCAGACAAGGCAGAGATCGACTCCCATAAGTTAGTAAGAAATGGAAAAGATTCAGAGCACCTTAAAGTGGTCAGGGTGACTTAAGTAGAAAATGACTTTGATTTCATTTTGGAAGAAAACACTGCTGTCTCTCATACTGGGTCATATGCCTAGGTAAATATATACCAAACCAGGCAATATATTTTAGTATTGGTCTGAAAGGGAAGGAATAGAGAGAGGTAATGTCTTCCTTGGATCCAGAAGATATGCCCTGATGGTTAGACTGGCTGTATAAAAGGATTTCCTAAGAACAAATATCACATGATGGTCAAAGGACAATTAATTGTCAATTAAAGTCCCCGAGTCTCTAGTAACTTAATCAGTTTTTAGGGGGATGTCACCTATGAGCTACGAAAGTCAGTGGTCAGGTTTGCCACATGACACAATGCAGCATTTTTTGACATTTAGCTTGAGGCTGTGGTCTAAGCACTGTTGATCAGCATAAGTCTGATCCTCCTGGTGAAAATGAAGGTCATCTAGGGTAGTCATCAGCAAACTTAATCAGTCACTGGCTTTTGGTGTCTGCTTTAATGTCAAAGAAGTAGACGTCAATGAGAAGTGATCCCAGGACTGATCCCTGGTGGGCACCGAATTTGAGCATGTGTCTGTAACACTAACAGTGTGTTTTTTCTGTCAGTAACATAGCAAATGGATGGCAATTCATGTAAATGCTGGTTTAAGGTGAACGTAATACACAAAACAAAGAACCAGACCAGCAACATCAAGAGAGTAAAATTTAATAGCAGCAATTCCACGGAAAATCCACACACAAAGCTTTCCGATTTAACAAAACCCTTCTTCAAGTCTATAATAAAATTTTACATGGCACTACAACTTTATATATGAAATAAAATACACAGCCAACCAATAAAAAAGAGTTTCAATTAATAAATTGTATCATATTGATTAACAAATTTCTCAAAAGTGCTACAAGGTATAAATACAAAATATACCATAACAGACTACAGGTACATTTGTTTTTGTTTTAAAACAGGGTTCAAACTAGTCACTGCATTCAGTCCTGGTGGTTTATCAGCATTTAATTTAAGTATCCATTTATACTCAGCCACTTCTAACCGGTTACCCAAGTCTCCTCCTCTCTTATTAGGATAAACTACCTGAACCATTCTAAAACCCAAGACATGTTTATTACCATTGTCCATACAGTGTTTAGCTAAAGCATTGGTCTGTATATTTCTTTTAATATATGATGTGTTCTGTTATGTCTTTTTTATGACTTGCAAACATCTAATGATATCAGCTTAGATTTGTTTAATTATTTTTCAGTTACACATCCTGTTACCCCTTTTCTATATGGTCTCCCCAAAGTACATAAAAATATTCAACTACCACCCATGAGACCCATTGTTTAAGGCAAAGAATGAGTCACAGGGCCAATATCCTTTTATTTAGAGCATACTCTGAGTCCGTATTTAGTAAAGATTAGAAGTTACATTAAGGACACTGGGGATTTTCTTGATAAGTTGTATAAATGGTATGAATGTCATGAAAGTGACATATTCTTTTTTTGTCACATTAGATATAGTCTCCCTGTTTATGATTATACTGAATGCTTATGGTATAGAGGCTATTAGACAGTTCTTATGCCATAATACAGATTTTACCTCAAGGAGAGTGGAAACTATGTTTGTTACTTGAATTAGTGTTGGAAAGCAGTATTTTTATATTTGAAGAATATCTGTTCCATCAGTTATCTGTAGTTGCAATGGGAACATCAGTGACCAATACATATGCTAATTTAACTGTAAATCATTGGGAGTCAAAGTTTGTTTTTGGTGAGAAAAATCCTTATGCTCAGAACATTGCATTTTATTCATATTTCGTTGATGATTTTTTTTTGGACAGGTAGATGTGAAGAACTGGATGCATTTGTGAATTATTAAGATAATACTACTAAACTAATGTCTTTTGGCTTTTCCCGGTTAGGAGTCGCCACAGCTGGACTCTGGTCCGCAAATGAATCGCAGTGGATTTTTGCTGTGCCAAATTGCTAGCCCGACGCCCAACATTCAAAAAAGGCACATCCATTCACGCACACACCAATCTGCATGTCTTTAAACATCACTTGACTGTGGGGTGGACATACAGACCACACAGAAGGTGCTCCAGCTGAGAATTGAACGAGAAAACCTCTTGCTGTGAGGCGACAATGCTAACCGCTGCACCACCGCGGCCTTATTAGATAATACTACTGAATTTTTTTTAAATTTAAAATGAGTTACTCTAAGAAGAAAATAACTTTTTTAGGTATTTCCTTAGATAGAGAGGAGGATATTGTCCATACAAGTGTCTTTTAGAAGGATGTTCAAGCTAACTGTTTTTTACATATAATGAGTATGCATCTGTGACGTGTTCAAGGGTATTGTCACTAGTCAATATTATAGAGTTAGTAGACTAAACACTAAGGATGAAATATATCAGGAGCAAGTGAATGATATATATATAATGATTTAAAAACTAGAGACTCTAATGAAACTCTCCTACATGACCTTAAGTGTTATATAGGCAATGAAAGAAAGGGGCTAGCTAAACCTTTTCTTGGACAAAGTGATTATTTAAATAATAAAAGGAAATATAAGTCAAATGAAGAGTTTTTAAGATATGTTACAAACTGTAACTTAAGAACTGCCCAAGTTTCTAGTATTATTAGGAATAATTGGTCTATTTTGAGTGTGCACCCTAAGATACTTAGTATCGTATGGTAGACTCCTCATTTTTCCTTTAGGAGACAGAAAAACTTAAAACAGCAGCTATGTTATAAAGAGCTGAATACTACCAGAAAAACTGGATCTATGTCTAAGCATGGGACTGTACCTTGTTTGAATTGTGTGAATTATAAATATATAAAAAGAGATCCACTTTTTAAACATCCTATTACTTTGCAGGGTTTTGAATTAAAATTTTCTGCTACATGTCTAACAGAAAATGTGATCTACTTAGCTACCTGTTCACTATGTATTGCATTTTATAAAGGAAAATGTAGTAAGAGATTGAAAGATTGAATAACAGAACACATGTCAATTATTAAAAGAAATATACAGACTATTGCTTATCTAAACACTGTATGGGCAATGGTAATAAACATGTATTTGGTTTTAGAGTGGTTCAGGTAGTTTATCCTAATAAGAGAGGGGGGACTTGGGTAACAGGTTAGAAGTGGCTGAGTATAAATGGATACTTAAATTAAATGCTGATAAACCACCAGGACTGAATGCAGCGACTAGACTGAAACCTGTTTTAAACCAAAAACAAATGTGCCTGTAGCCTGTTATGGTATATTTTGTATTTATAACTTGCAGTGTTTTTGAGAAATGTATTAATTAATATGATTCATTTAATTTATTAATTGAAACTCTTTTTATTGGTTGGCTGTGTCTTTTATTTCATATATAAAATTGTATTGTCATGTAGAGTTTTATTATACACTGAAGAAGGGTTTTGTTACACTGGAAAGCTTTGTGTGTGGATTTTCCATGGAATTGCTGCTATTAATTTTACTCTCTTGATGTTGCTGGTCTGGTTCCTTGTTCTCTGTCAGTAAGCCAGTTTACTGTCCAGTGGGTAACATAGGGGTTCATGTTTAATTGTCTTATCTTTGGATCTAGACAATATCCCACTGCTAATTGATTAAGCAAGGAAGGATGTTTTCCTAACTATAGCTGATGCACAGTGGTAAAAGGGTAGCTTGTTATTGAAGTAGATACATAGGTATTTAATGTTTATGTCTGTTCTGTTTAAGTGAGAAGTTGTTTATATGGCATGAAGAAAGAAAGAAAATATAATTTCCCAAATAATACTACACTGCAGTTTAAGCATTGAGTTTCAATCCATGGTTAGTTTACCAATAACTGGTCTGACGCAGCATTTGTTTTAACATCAGATAATTGTAGATGTGTTAAAAATAGTACTCTTCTTGCAGTCATCAGTAAACTGGTTCAGTCAAAGGCCTTGGACATCTGCCTTCATATCAAATAAGCAAATCCCAATGTTGAGGGGTCCCAGGGCAGAAACGGAACTACTGACCCTCACCATGCAGGATCCATCAGTGAGCTATTTGGCTGTCTATTTTATGACAAAGGGTTTATGCTACTTCTTTTTCTTGCTTTGAAGGCAGAGCAGAGTATAGACCATACATTCTCTGGAAAAGGCTTTGCATCTATGTGAAGCAGAGCCCTTCCCTAACCATATTCAAGCTGAACCTTGACCAGTAGCTGGGAAATCAGAAGATCACCCCCAGACTGACACCTATGTCTCTGGTTGACAGAAACAGGCATTAAACCATGCCCTAACTAGCATACACTACTTAAAATAACCTCTAAGGAACAATAACATGTGGGGTACATTTGGTTTGCATGGCTAGGCTTATAATGACCCCAGTGGTTATTACCCTAGTGTACACATATGAACCTATTTTCCTACTACTGACTTTAATTTTAAAAGCAGCTGAATAATTTCCCCAAACTATGAACCCTGTTCTCAATATGTCATCACATTTGTAATTTCTCGCATGTATATTCTTATTCAAAGCTATATCTATGAATGTTATTTCTTCTTTGTAGTATTAAATTTGATCATCTAGCGATGAGGACTATCTCATTAGCTGCTGATTTCTGTGTTGCACACATAAATTTGCTAAAACTGCAGTTCTTAATGCTTATGGTGAAATTTTGCACCTTTCTGATTGATTTTACTATGTTATTATTAGTTTTGAAAAAAGAACGTCTTTGTTGCTGTTATCAATACAACATATGTACCTTATTTACATTTCAGAAATAACCACCATATCATTTTACATTACACTTTTCTACATAATGTTCATTATAACAGCATTAATTTTTTTCTTGTGGGGTTACATCTCTCACTATAATATTAAACTTCAGTCCTTTCAAAGTATTCTTATTAACAATTATATGTATTATAGAGAGAAATCATATATAGCATACACATCTATAATATCCTTTCCATATTTTTCTTATCTAGGTTGAAAGATGAATGCATCATTTAGCCAACAGATATCCCCATTCATATCACTGTTTATCCTTCCTAATGTACATGCATACATAAGTCAGTTTACTCCATTTCTTTTTAATGGTTTCAATGGCTTTAGCCTCCTTTATTCCCATCTAACAACTGTCCATAAGTAAACCAGCATCCACACCTGTCACATTACCCTATGAAAAGGTTAAGCTATAATTCTATCAAAACCTCCCCAAGTCTATTCTTTCTATTAATTATACTCATTAATTCAAAATGAATGCCCCCCCCCCACACACACACACACACACTGGTGGCAACAGCTGCAGCCAGAAGGGACTTTTTTATAGGATCAGCAAAAATATGATTAAGAGACATTAACTATGAGGAAAAGCCTTGTTATCTGCTAAATTATATGTGTCTGAATCACCCATAATTACCACAAGTGCAGTTCAGTGCTTTCCAGTGATAGTCACCACATGTGGCTTGTAACACAAGCTCTCCTTAGTTATTGCAGAGAGTTAAAGCTGCTTGTCAAGATCAAGTCTAGTATTCCCATTGCCCCACATCTTTTGTGCTGCAAAATGTGATCTACAGACTTTTTAAGTGCCTTTTGGGGCATAATATAAATGGAATCCCTGCTGTGTAGTGTTCCCTTCCGAGTATTGCAAGATTTGCTCTTATCTCAAGGTGATTGTGGAGGAATGACAACCACATGTGTGCGTGCATGTGTGCATGAGCGCATGCACATGCGCATGCACATACACAGACCTACCCCATCCATCCTATAATCAACCCCCCTACTTTGACCACCCAGGCAGACACATGCATGCACACAATCACACACACACACACACACACACACACACACACACACACACACACACACACACACACACACACACACACTCATGCATACACTCACGTGCACATGAAGCTACTCATTCTTTGCAAATACTCACACATGCACCCAAAATTATATATACCTGCACACTCCCACTACTACATTGATGCTAAACTCCCTGGCACTTACTTCTAATGCAGTCTAATGAATGACTGCAACAGGCAGATGTGAGATTTTGGCCATATTCATTAACACAGCTGACCAAAACAGAATGGCTTGGCTGTGTAAATGTCTTATGCAGCCATTTCTGTGGGGAGGGGACATGGCTAATTAGCACTTCCTCCCCTTGGAATGCCTCATTAGCATTTGTTGTAAGAAACATACACAGCCCACCATGGTGCTACATCTTTTCATGGTACACAACTGTTGTAAGGCTGTCTCTGGCTCAGAAATAGTTACTTTCAGGGGTAAAAATGGGCTTTGGACCTCATGGTAACATTTCTGAAATCCACTTACAATCTTTTACTTTATTTTTGCCTGTCTGTTCAGTAGAGTGCCATGAAAATGATTGTCCTGTCTGCTATAATCTTTTATTCTTTTCATTTTAAGCCTCTACATCAAGGATGACTGGTTAATGTATCGTACCATCTTTATACATATCCCTTTTTGCACATACTCACACTTCATCTATTTTATGTTTTGAATATGCCATTATTTCTTTGTGGACAATAACTGGTACAAACAGTTTATAACATACCTCAATCATTTCTCTGTATTATCCATCTTTCATCTCCTCTGTCATTTCAATATCATCTGGATTCTCCTTTTACAAGTTTGGAAGTACCCAGGTTTGGCCATGCGTCGTCTAACCACCCACAAGAGCACAGCAGAGGATTAGGAAAGCCAGAATTATTTATTTGACCATGCATATCTCTCCAATACATCCAGCAAAATTATTCTTTTTAATCAATAAAACAGAATTAGCATCATAGATATCAAATCTCTCATGTTAATGTATCCCATACATATTGATTAAACTCCTACAACTAAGTAAGGCATTGGCGTAATATCAATAACTGATAAAAAATTAATGTTAAACACATAAACAAGGTGGACATTTTTATTATTATAGGCAACCTTTTTCTGTAATATCTGTCATCCTGGATTTATTCACTAGTACATAACAAATACTCTTTTCAACACCATCCATCTCTTACTTGTATTTCTAGCATTACATCCAGTTTTCAACATAGACATTTTAATATCCTTGAAGAATGTACTTCATATTTCATACAGCATGCTTTTTTCCACTCAACAAATGCCCTGCTGATTGCATTTCTTACTTATATTTCCTCACGTTTCATTATTATTTCTAAACTACTTTGAACCTTATTAATTTTTTATACTGCTTTTCTTGCGTGATTTGCACTCACTGAATCTTAATGTAAATGCTTACTAGCAGTTTTGCTGTTGCTGTATATACTAGCTTTAAGGATATTTGATTTGTGGCCATCCCACCTACCTGATTTACAATGAGAAATAGAATTTAATAATTATAATGCACTGGAACATCCCACATTTTCTATGCTCTGTACATCACACTGGCTATGCCTTTTTGTTATGTAGCTGGGTTTCCATTAGTGGAAAAAAAAGTATGCAGCAAGCAAAGAGACAACAGTATTTAACTGGCAGTGGAGAGGAGGTAGCTGAATATTTAATTATTTAATATTATTCACTCTTTCTTTTTGCTGGAATACATCCTGTATCATTTGAAATGAAAAAAAAAAGAAAATAGTTAATTGAAATAACTGATATTACTGCTTTTGTCTCCAAAGCTTTACCTGTTTTATTTTACCTCAGTCTCAACCATCTTGAATAAGTCACAATCCAAAGAATATGCTTTGCCCGTGATTGTATTCAGTAGGCAATATTGCAAACCCCTGGCTGTATACCTAATTTTTCTATTTGCAGAATTCTTACATTAGAAAAAAAGTTGGTTGTTTGCCCGTGGAAGTTTAGTACATAAGGCATTATGTTTCATGAGGAATGATATTTTCACCATCTTGGGATATGATTATGTATGTTTACCATGTAGTCCATAAATTTATTGAAATTATCTTTGTAGTGTATAATGTTCATGCGGACCTCAGTGGTAGCAGTTAAACTACACAATAATGGAGGTTATTACAATATTCTTATTACATTTACATGCAAACTTTTCTCAAACTGTAGAAACAATTCTGTGGTACAACTTACTAAAGTGTTGTGATAATTGTAGCAGTGTCCCTTGGTCACCTAAGGTAGGTATTACAAAAATGAGAAAGAAAATTGAAATTTCTGCAGGTTTGCTTAATGAAGCATGTCAGAATTTTTTTATTCTGACAGAGTAAGCATGGAGGTACTAATCATAGAGGAAACACATGATATCCATTTATTTTTCATATTATTCTGACATGACAAAACACATTAGAGCATGTGAGGTAAGATTCTGCAAGATGTAGTGTTCCTTAAGGAGGGACAGGTATTATAAATCATCAAATATATCACATTATCCAGGTTCAGAAAGTTCAGCTGCTGGAACTGCATCTGATGGGACTTTTTCTGCCAAACTGTAAAATCAAACTGCATTTGTAAATTTATAGGTAGACAATAGACTATCAGTTCACAATCTATCTGATTCCTAGTCAAAAACCAAAGGTCAGAATCAAACCCTGTATCTTATATTGGGAAGATAACTTTAACCATTATGTCAGTCTTATTCTTTCTGAAGTTGCTTCTCCTATAAAGCTGTTAATTTTTGAACTCTGTCATTTGTATTGACTGAAATGTAATATAGTTTTCAGCAATAATGTTTTATATAGACATTTTCAGACATAATATGCATTCTTTAACTGCCTAATAAATTATACAACTTTTTTGTCATGGTATTGATAACCCCAATTCTCATAATTTATACCCTAATTCAATAAACTGTTCCACCTTTGATCCTGGGGTATATATCTCACATGTGTACAGACTTTAACTACTAGAAGAGGCTTAATAATATATTAGTAGCATCCATTATGCTCTCCAGAGAAATTGCACATTTGATTCAGTTTCACGTGGTTCGTGTGTAAGTGAATATCAGTACTCACAGGTGTAGAAATCATATTAGAGAAGGAAATGGTCTGACCACCCCCTCTTCGATCTGATCGGATTGCATAAATTGAAGAATACAGTATCTACAAAGCAGTTGGAAGTAGTGAGGTAAAGAAACAGAATTAAGGCTCTGTTTGGTTTTGCAAAGCTTTGAGGCAATAGAAGCAGCACTACATCATATGCACAAAATCTCTATTTTTACAACTTTTTGTGCTCGTATAAAATGCTAACATCACAGCTAAGTATTTGCATGTGTGTCTTCAATGGGGTGCACTATTAGAAGTTTGAAACTTGACAAACCAAGTCATAAAACTAAGAAAATTAGTATGATTTATTGCAAGTAACAACAGACTGTGAAAGCTGTTATACATTAAAAAACATAATGCACCCGCATGAGCACCACCCTACTTATGAATACTCTCTCTCTCTCTCCACCTTAGAGAAAAGGGAGTTCTCCAATATACAGCAATGTCAGATTTAGTACATATAATACTAATACCTTCATAGGTGTTTACTGGGCTAACAACCACAAGTGCCTTTTTAAGCCTAGCCATGCATCACAAATCTCTGACAAATTCTGATACCCTTGATAAGTGTAAGCATGGGCCTGGGAGATGAAACATTTACAGGTTACCTATGTCCATTAGAGATATAGGTGCCAAACCAGGGATGAAATTCTGGTTTCCCATCCAATTGTCCAAGTTGCACTTGAATTGGGTTAGGGAGGAACTCTGCTTCACATGGATTGAAAACCTGTTCCATAGACAGGGTTGTCAATGGGATACATACCTATCTCTCCAGAAGGTCCTATTTATATCACAAGCAAGGTTTAAGTCTTTAGAATGGTAATTCTGGTGCTGTTTCTTTAGTGAATATGCAGGAGGTCCATCAGAGTGGGGTTTGACAATGCCCTGCATGCTGGACATAGATCTCTCCTTAAAGCCTGTAGGAAACAGAATACAGGGATAGGGGATTGAGACGGTCTGCATAGGACATATTACTTATGCCCTGTATTCTTTTAGTGAGGAACCTCTGTGGGTGTTCCAGTTGTTGGATATGCCTGGTTAGATACCTACCAAAGGGGGCATTGTACTCAATGGTAGGTCTGATGAATGCCGAATATAGTGGAACAATGACTTCCTTGGACTTAGATGCCATAACTTTGTTTAGAAGTTGCACAACATAGAATGATTTCCTCACCAATGTAAACACATGATGATCAAAGGCTAGATTACTATCTATGTGTGTCCCTAAGTCCCTGACTACTGGGTCAACTCTAAGGACTGTGTTGTCAATATGATAGTTACCGGGGATGGATGACTTCCCAAAGGATACTATTATGCATTTCTTGGCATTTAGTTTTAGTCCATGGCTCTGAGACCAATTGTTTGTCTATGTCAGCCCCTCCGGGAGAACATGGCTCTACTTCACTATGTCGAAAGTCGACAATATCGAAGCTGATATTGTCAGCAGCACAACATCAAAAGTGCAGAACATTGTGCAGGTAAATGGAAATCTTCATAGGGGGAGATTTCCATTTACCTCAATGTAGTGCGGTCTCGGATTTGGAATATTTAAGTAGGGGGGGTGTGGGGGGTACAGGGGTGCTTGCCCTCTGCCTACGCTAGTTAGTTTTTATTTTTGTTTGTTTTGTTTTTTAACGTTATTCGATGTTTTACTACATTGATCACTAGAGGCCAACCTTTAGTGATTCGATGTAGTAAAATTTCGATAACGCGATATAGACACGAGAACATTTGTGTCAGTGTGAGATTCAATGACAGCTCCTAATTTGCAATCATCTGCAAATTTAGTCAGCCAAAGACCACTGACATCAGCCTTGACTTGTGAGAAGTAAATTCCAAAAAGGAGCTGTCCAAGGACTGATCCTTGAGGGACTCCACTTATGATGGGCCTCTTTGTAGAGGTGGACTCCCTAATTTTTAATTTTCTGGTTCCTGTCTCTGAGCCAATTGGTTATCCACTGGGTGACATACAGGTTTGTACCTAACCTCCTGAGTTTGTCAACAATGCCCAAGTGGGGTATTGTGTCAAATGCCTTGGCCAGGTCAAGGTAGGCAGTGTGAACAACTTTGCCCCATCCATTGCTTTGGTGACCTTCTTAAAGAAGTCCACCAGGTTGAGTAGGCATGATCTGTGCCCTTGATGAAACCAAACTGGCTTGGGTCCAGTGTCTAGAGGTTTACTATATCTCTGTTGATCATCTCTATGATAATTCTTTCCATAGCTTTACATCTAAGACTATTGAGAATTATGTGTCTGTAGGTTCCAGGGTCTGTAGATGGCCCACCTTTGAGCAAAGGGATGACAGTTGCCTTTCTCTATTCATGAGGCCTGAAGCCTGTTTGGAGGCTACAGTTAAATAGTAATTTCAGAGGCTATGATAGGTCATATTTCATGCTATTTAGAAGGCATACTGGGATATTGTCTAGGTCCATTGATGCAGTGTTCTTGGTCTTAGAGAGAGCATTAAGGTCCTGTTCCCTAGTGATAGTAGAGGGAGTTATAGTTGATGATATTTCCTGAGGGAAGGTTGACAAGGAGAGAGAAGTAAAGTTGGAGCTGAATTTATCAACCAGGAGGTTTGCTATATCTTCTGGCTCAGTAAAGTTGGCTCCATTTACACTGAGCTCTGCAGACAATTGTGTATTGCCTTTGAGGTTGCTGACATAGCTAAAGAATTTTTTTGTGGTTGTCCATGTCCTGGGAGGCCAAACATCTCAAACTTGGCTTTGGTAGACTTTATTTGTCTTCTGAGTTGTTTGTTTAGTTTGATGAGAGTGATTTTATCCTGCTGGGGGCTGCACCTCCTAATTTTTGCCATAATTTTCTTCCTCCTGTTATACAGCCAACTAATTTTCTGATTCCACCAGAGTGGCTTGTTTTTTGAGTAAATTCTGTACTTCTTCCTAGTGGGTACAGCTGCCTCTATGCAGACATTAACATGCTTGTACAGGGTTTCTGTGAACAGTTCTGCACAGGCAGAAATATTCTCAGGGTTTATGGGGATGTTGATTTTTTTGCCAGGTTCACACATAATAGCAGGAGGTTAGCCTTAGAATACTTCCTGAATATTCCAGGTTTAGCTGGAAGTCCAGGTTTTATTTTTAATTCAAAGGAGGTAATTTTGTGGTCTGACCTTACCAGGGAAGCTATTACAGTAGGGGGTGTGCAGCAGTCTCACATATTAGTGAGGAACAGAACTAATATGGTTGTACCCCTTGTTGGGGCATTGACTATCTGGTCCAGGGAGTTTGTGTTTACAAAATCCTGGAATCTCTATGTTTGGTGTCCTATAGGATTCCCAGTTAAAAGTGGGGTAATTAAAGGCACCCATGAATATGGTATTCGGTTGATTGGTTAGTGTTTTTTATAAGTTTAAATACATGGTATGGGTTTTATGATCATAGAGGGGGCTCTATAGCTTGCAAGAAAGTGGTATTGGATTTTACCTATGGTGATTTGAACATGGAGCAGCTCAAGTGCATTGTCCTGTTTGACTAGCCTTGAAGTATATTTATTTTTGATGTAAATAGAGACACCTCCACCTTTAGTCCCTGCCTGTGAAGTAGCTGGCATAAATGTGTGGAAGGCATTATAACCTTGCACTGCTGGTGTGCTCTCCATGGTTTTAAACCATGTCTCAGTGACCACACAGGCATCAGCATTCTCTACAGTAAAGAGAGCTTCTAGACAGTGGAGGTTTTTGCTTAGACGCCTAGCATTGAGCAGTAATACCTTTAGATTTTCTTGGTTTTGATTTGCTGTGTTGGAAGTACTTTCATTTTGGCATTGCATAGATAAGACACTATGTGGGAAGACAATGTTTTAGCTAATATTCAAAAGCTTAGCGGGGAGAGGTGTAGACCATCCTTAGCAAAGCAAAGTGGTCTGTTGGCCATCTCCTTCCATGCTGATAAATATTGCACCCCCTTAGAATGACACCAGATACTAAGACAATTATTAAAGTCAATCATCTTTTTTCATATTTTGGCTTCATCCTTGGAGAAGGTAAAATGCTGCTCAATGCTAGGCTCATATCAGCTTGAGACACATATTCCAAGAGTTCCATGATGTCTCTCTTCATATAGTCTAGGATGGTATGTCTCAGGTTATTTAGTCCATCATGGGCTATGATTGAGTCATATTGGTAATTGTGGTTCAGTGACCTGAGTGCATGCATAATGTAGTGGATCCTAGCCCCTGATAAGGAACTGACCATAACTTTCTCCTTACTCATCTTGAGTGGGACATCAGTGTGTCTCATGATGGAGTCTCCAATGACTAGAATGATGGATTGTGTGGTGGCTTGCCTTATGGGCTTAGAGGTAGAGGCTCCATGAGATGCAGCTGTATGTGTTGATGTGGGTGTTGTTTTGAAAGAGTGCATTTGGGGCTGCTGAGGGTACCTGTTATATGTACTTTGTCTAGGAGGTCTTTGTTGTTTAGGAAGGTTGCATGTAAGTGCTTTAGCATATGTGGGTGTATACATCTCCCTTGAACTATGCGTGATGGGTACAGTGTGTTTACTATTGACAACCTTATTGACATTCGGAGTACTTTTATGTGAGAGCTTTGCCTCCAACAAAATTGTGTAAATGGATCACCTACACAAGAACGACAGCGCAAAACACTGACACCCACATAGTCGACACCACATGGTCGACAATCGAAACACCGACAACGTAATTACTGCACAAAAAAAAGGAAATCAAATTTCCTTTTTTGTGCTATCAGGGGGGCTAGGCCCACCTGCACCCCCCATGCAGGGCTCCTCCCCACACCCCCTGTAACTTTAATATACCAACTCCGAGATCGCACTACAGTGCAGGAATGGAAATCGTTCCATTCCGCACTACGGAGACATACCATGTCCCCATTGTCGGCATTTTGATACTCGGTTATGTGGGTTTCAGTCTTCTCAGCTGTTGTTCTCCTGTAGGGGACCCATGTAAAAACATCTCTCCCATACCATATTGTTTTTTTTTTCTTTTTGAGAATTAACTGGTTGTCAGTAAACATGAGGCAATTTCTACATTGCCTCAGGATGCCCATATCCACCAAGCTGATAACGGAGACAGTAGAAAAGTTCATATCCATGACAACAGACCCTTTTTTTATTGATTAGACTGTTGGAGTGAGACTATCAATCACTGTCAGGAGTATCCAG
This sequence comes from Protopterus annectens, assembly GCF_019279795.1. Lineage (NCBI taxonomy): Eukaryota > Metazoa > Chordata > Ceratodontiformes > Protopteridae > Protopterus > Protopterus annectens. The sequence continues at coordinate 863,825,343 of NC_056726.1, forward strand.
TTTGTAACTATGTGAACAGTGCTTGTCACTGCAAATTAGTTGCCCTATGTGCAGCTAGGTATTGGAGAAAATTCAGTTGTACTTTTACAGGAAAAATGTCACTCAAGATGTCCGAGTCTGTGCAGAGTACTGCCAAACACTTGAGGGGAAACTAATACGTAGACCCTGAAAATTTAAAGATAAAGTATTTAGGCAGATATTCTGAAGTTAGTAACAAATCAAGCATTACTTACTGAAAACAAATAATTAGCTTGTCAAGAATGATGAAAAGAGGGGAGTCATATGAATGCCTACTGCTTGGCTACTACTAATGCTGGTCTCATCACAGCCTCACTCTGTTAGGATACAATGCCATTTGCTTCTTCTCTCACCAGAAGCAAAATGTTATCACTAATCTCAAGAAGAGAAGCAGGCCATAGCCTGTTTGGTGATCCACAGTCTTGTCCCAGATGATGCAAGGGTCTATAGGCTTGTAGCCTTTTTCTGGTAGATGCCTCAAATAGCAACCAGACCAATCAGGTACTTTAAGCACAGACACTCACTCTCCAACCAGAAACAGTCAAGAATCAATGCACTCTGCTCCTTCTCTCACCAGGATCAGAATACAAGCCCAGATTCCAAGCTGTCACATATAAAGCAGTTATTAGGCTTTCTGGTGATCAACAGTCTCCAGGAATTAATGTCAAAAGTCTCAGACTCTGGCCACTGGAAGTTACAGTGCAAACATCCTGAGCTCCATTGGAATGAATGAGTTAAATAAGAAAGTTTTGTTCCTAGTTCCACCCTCTCAGTTCACAGATGATTAACATTAACTGACATTCTCTGTGACTCCTTAATTGACCTGTTCTCATTTCTGTCTGACTCACAAGAAACAGAGCTGTAGTCTCTTATCAAGTTTTAATATGCAATTAAAAGCAGAATACAAGTAAAACACAGTGTAAATGAAACAAATAACAGTATATAAAATAGAAAAAGGCAATAAAGTAATACAAAATACAAGAAATAAAAAGCAACCTAACCTTTCCCTCATAGCAAGCAGTGGTAGAGTCTGGGTGAGCTTTTCCAGTACAGACTAAATGCTTACTTGCCATTCTATGTATTCACACCCTGCACCAACTGCACACGACGCAGTAACTCTACCCATTTAGCTATGTGGATATCTCATAGAATGATACTAGGTTATTGTCCTGGAGGGCCTTATAAGCCTCACCAAGAATTTCACCTATGCTCTGACAAAGTCAGCACCTGTTTCCCTCTGTAGAGCAGGGACACAGGTGGGATCCCAGGGGTATATTTTCTGTTTCCCATTCTGTTGTCCAGGTTCCTCTTAAAGAGGGCTAGTGAGATACTCTACTTGACATAGAGATGGAGTCTACTCCACAGATGGGGGAGTCTTTGGGGCATAAATCTATCCCAGCAGCAGGTTCTATTATGTCACAGACCTGGTTGAGGCCTTGTGTATAGGTTGCGCAAGTGGTGTTTGACTTACGGATATGCAGCAACTCCATCAAGGCTGGGTCCGAGACAGCCTTATATGCCAGACACAGGTCACCTCTGGAGCAGTCTGTACTAGACTGAGTAGAGGGACAGGGCTTTTAGCCTATCTATATAGGATAGATATTTGAGATCCTGGATATTCCTGGTCAGGAACCTCTGTGATCTTTCCAGCTACTGCATGTGCTTGTCAAGGTACATGCCAAAGGTGACACTGTACTCAATAATGGGTCTGATAAGGGAGGAGTGCAGGGATGTTATGTCCTCCTTGTTACTGGATGAAATACTCTTACTTATGAGGTAGGCCACGTAGAAAGCATTCCGTACAATGGAGGCAATGTGGTGATCAAAAGTCAGATTGCTATCAACCTGGGTGCCCAAATTGCTCCTGACTGATTGCATACTTATTATATTGTTATTAATGTGAAAATTAGTGGGGACACTATTTTGCCCAAAGGGGATAATGATGCATTTCTTGGCATTCAGTTTGAGGCCATTCTTTTGGCACCAGTCATTAGTTTGGGTAAGGCCCTCTTGAAGGATATTCACATCACTAGGGGAATTTAAGACAGTGCCCTGCTTGCAGTCATCTGCAAACTTTGTCAGCCACAGGCCACTGGTTTTGGCCTGTACATCAGAAAAGTATATCCCAAACAGTACAGGCCCCAAGACCGATCCTTGGAGTATGCAGCTCATTATGGATCTACTACTAAAGGTGGTTTCCCCTAAATTGACTGAGTTTGTTCTATCAATGAGCCAGTAGCTACCCATTTGGTAACATATGGGTTGATGCCTAGCGGGGAGAGTATATCTATTATGCCCGAATGGAGAATAGTGCCAAAGGCTTTGGCTAGATCAATGTAGATTGTGTGCACTGTCTTCCCCTTGTCCATGGCTTTGGTGACTGTTTTGAAGAAATTGACCAGATTTAAGAGGCATGATCTCCCTTTGACAAAACCAAACTGTGTGGGGTCAAGCATTTGGAGGTTGCCAGTGTCTTTATTTATAAGGTCCATGATAATGCATTCCATGACCTTGCAGATCAGGCTAGTTAGGCTGAGGGGCCTATAATTGCCTGGATCAGTGGATGCTCCACCTTTGTGTAGAGGGATGACAGTGGCTGTCCTCCATTCAGCTGGGATGAAGCTGCTGTTCAGGCTTTCTTTGAATAGAGTGCCTGATGGTGCTAAGAGTTCATGTAGGATGCAGCCAGGGATGTCGTCAGGTCCCATGGAAGCTGTATTTTTTGTTTTTGAGAGGGCATTACAGACCTGCTCCCTGTTGATGAGTTGGGGGGGGGGGTTCTGGGGATGTCCTGGTTTACTGATGGGGGGGGGTGGACAGGGGGGTGAAGTCTTCACTGATCTTGTCTGCCAGCAGGTTGGCTATATCTGTGGAGTTTGTGTATGTGGTGTTCTTGACCATCACTTCAGAGCTGATTTGGGTGTTACCTTTGAGATTGCAGACGTATGTGAGGAAGGCCTTGTAATTGTCCTTAGTGGATGTGGCCAATTTGGACATGAAGTTAGCCTTAGAAGATTTCACTAGTGACTTTAATGCTTGTTCGGACAAAGAGGAGAGATTGCTTCCAACTTGGTGCCTGCTCCTTCTTGGTCCTGGACAGCAATTTTGTCCTTTTATTATAGAGTTTGTTTATTGCTGATGTGCACCTGACAGGTTTACTCTTCCTTGAAGAAGATGATTTGGTCATGTCTGGTATTTCTGAGTCCATGCAGCTATGTAGGTACTCATATACTTTTTTGGTGTAGGCTTGGACATTAGTGCTAGTTCCAACTGAAGAGACAGTGGCTGTGAAGCTGCTTATACCTACTCTCAGGAGGTTGTAGTCAGCTCTGAAAAAGTTTTTTTGTTTGACCCTGGCAAGGAGGGGGGTCAGGGGAGATGGTGACTTCGAAAGTGATCGCTTTATGGTCGGATCTTACCAAGGAGGATGACACTGTAGGGATACTACAGTAGTTACTCATTTTGGTTAGTACCAGATCCAAGATATTTTCATCTCTTTTGGGGGTCTTGACCAGATGATCCAGCTGGTCAGAGATAGTAGAGTACATACTATCTGAGGACAGTACCTATAGGTACTGGATAAAATCAGTACAGTAGCTGCAAGGGTGGACCTCACTTACACATGAGTGCTAGTAAGAAAAAAATGCAGTTGAGATACAAATGCAGGGTTTAAATACCACAAAAACAAATGTAAAATAGAAGCACTAGAATTGACTAATAAACCCTTGTCCCTGAGCTCTTAGCTAAACACCCTATGCCAGGCCAGTTCCAACCAGTTCACTTACTCCCACTAAGTACATGTAGGCCCCAGCCAACACAAGATGGTGTAGCAGGAAACACAGGAAACACAGGAATCACACAAACAAATCTTGATACAGAAAAACCTGTAACCAGACTATGCTAAAGATATTTAAACTCTGTTTAGGTTAATTTAACACAGGAGAAAAGATGCACACTTAAATATATCAGCAGAACAGTTCACACTCAGTTAGTTAAACAGTTTAACAGTAAAACAGTGAAAAAAAATACAGTGCAGATGCAGTGCAAGTTAATAAAACAGCACAGTTAATCAAATACATGTGCAGTATAAGTCAAAATAAATTTAAAACATGGCACTTAGTTTTGTAGATTCCCTCAGCAGCTCTGAAATCAGCATTTTTCTATCCAAAGTACATTTTTACAATCTTCAAACTTGCAAACAAAATCCATTGAACAGCATATGTAGAGAGCTGTGTTAACAATTATGACATTTTCTTTTAAGAAAATATGTATGTTTCTATGACACGATAAGGTCTTCTGTTAAGAATAAATATTTTTGTCACTTTTATAACAAATCATCATATGCTTAAGTGCCACAGTATTTAAATCAAATTAAATTAAGAGTAAGCATATATAACACACATTTTCTTGAGATTAACTCTAGACATTTATGATATGCATACTATTACCTTTTGCTTTTGCTATATTCATTGACTTTACCATAAGTTACATTAATACAGAAATTAATTTCTGAAAAAGAAAAAACAATCAACCAAAAACAAATTCAAAAAGGGCATAGCAATTTTCAGGCAAAGCTTTATGAGCTGACATATCATTTGAGAACTGTTGGAAGTGAACATTATTTTTGAAATTACTGAACTGCTTCATACCTTTCACAAAATATGGACATTTTTATGTTGTGTAGCTTTTATCACCATAACTGAAGGCATGTTATGAAAAAAAAAACAGCATATGATGGAATTTGATACCAGATCAAATTATGGCCTTTGCCCTGAGTGCTAAAATGCAGTATCTGAGCTATTGCCTTTCTTTCTTTTAAAGCATTTTCTTTTCATTGGAAATGCAGCTCATACTTGAGACCTGGCAACAGAACTGCTGTAAAAGCAGTGGTAATGATGGCTTGTCTTTAGAGACTTCACCAAAAATTCTTCCTAATTGAACACTTTGACCTCTACCCCATTGTAAAAACCTTTTAGCTGCAAAACTGTAGTGTAAATTATAACATTTAACTCAAAAGACTGTCCATTTCAGCTTTAAAGACTTTGTAACTATTAACTAGTGCTGCTTTTTTTTCTTGCTGAGTTTACTAAAATAGCTGAAATTCTTTGTATAAAAAACAGTAGATTGCCAGTCCACACAAAGAAAAAAACAGTAGAATCTTGCTTAAATATATAGTTAAATCTTATGCATCTGAAAGAAGGGTGCTTTACATGTGTAGCATCAGGCCTTTACACACAGATTAAAATCTTAATGTTTTAACTCAGGGTATGATTTATAACCTGTATTACAGAGTCTTCTGTGCGGAGGCATACGTGAATGGGCGTGCCTTCGTTAAAGGTTGTGCATCAGGGCTGGTAACTCGGCAAGTAAAAATCCACTACCAAACATTAGCGGACCGGAGTTCCGCTGTGGCGACCCCTAACCGGGATAAGCCGAAAGACACAACAACACAACAACAACGTGACACTAATGTTAATTTACACAAAACTGGGGCTCAGAAGCATTATTAACAAGTGCTTTGTCATTCAAAAACTATGATTGCAAATGACTGTTTAACATACATCAGTGTAGAAAGAGAAAATGCATTTATTTTGCTTATTATTCTATACATGTGTTAACCTGGTAACCCTACTAGGCACACAAACTTCGTTTCAGGAGTAACGTAGAGCATATGGCTGCCTAAGTAATTTGCACAGACTTGTATGGTGTACAAGTAGGGATTGAAGGAATCAAACACCAGACTGCAAGATGATGTTTGCTAGGAGCTCATGTAGAAATCATAGGAGTCATAGCAAATACAAGATGACTGAGTCTTGCAATCATTTACACCTTGCCAGTACCCTCCCTTAGACTGTACTTCTTTTGTTATGGAGGGATAGGGCAACCAAGGAAGAGGTGAATTTCTGATTACCCATCGAACCCTACAGTCCCAGTATGAAGGAAGGTAATGTATCACACTGCTTGATTTGCAATAGGAGTCTGCTCAAGAGATGCTGAAGGCACTACATAATGAAGCTATCTCTCCACCACGTTTTATTTATTTGCTGATGAAAATGTATATATTTGGTTCTGGTATATATAGGACTATTTGATTTGGGGAAATACAAAAAATCCATCACTACTGCACACATAATGACATGCAAGGCAAGGCATTTATCTCCCATCAAAAGTCTATAAGACACTGAATAATAAAACTGTTTCCAGTCTTTTCTGGTGGCTAAGGGTTTTAAAAACAGTGATCTTTTTAGTTAAGAAGCTCTGGTGTCTTTCTACTTATTTGCTGTGTTTAGGGATGTACATCCCAAACTGACATTGTATTCAATAGCTGGCCTCCTCAATGCTGAATATAAGGGGACAATTAGCTGTTTTAAGTAGCAGGACTTTCTGATCAATTTTGCTACTGATGATCAAAGGAGAGGTAATTATAAATCCATGTTCCAAGGTCTTTAACAACATTATCATTTTGGAGTGGGGTGTTTATGTTGTATGCTGGCATGATAGGTTGTTTACCAAATATAAAAGTACTGCAATTTTTTGCATTTAATGTAAGCATGTTTTTAGTACACCAATATTTATAAACTAAGTTCTTGCTGTCTGGTATGTGTCAGACAGACACATGAGACTGACACCCAATTTATAGTCTGCTAATTTGGTAAGCCAGAGGTGTTGGTTCATGGTTTGGAGATCAGAAAACTAAATGCCAGACAAAAATAAATCCCAGCACTGAACCCTGCAGGATATCACTGGTCATCTTTGTAATCTCTATAATGGGGTGGCTGTTACCGCACCATATGGGTTTTATCTGTTAGCCAACTTACTATCCACCTTACTACATAGGGATCTATTTCAAATGTGTTGACCTTACTAACTATGCCAGAGTGGGTAATGATGGGAAACAGCTTGTCTAGGTCAAGGTACACTGTATGAACAGCATAACTGCTGTCTACATTATTATTATTAACAACCTCATTTTTCCCATTTTCCACATGGGGGTAGGGGTGTCGTGTCAAATCTCACTGTTTCCCGCAATTCAATGCCATTCTCATACCTTATTCAAAAGTCAGACCTGACTTTCTCAGGTCTTCTCTCACACAATCTAACCATCTCTTTATTGGATGCCCTTACATCCTCTACCTTCTTCCAGTCTGTCCCAAATCTTCTTCACCACACAGTCTTCTGCTTTTCTACAGATGTGTCTAAACTACCATATGTGACGACCATGCCCTGGCCCAGAAATCAAGGAGCCTCAGTCCTCACCACTAACACCAGGGAGGTCGTCTCCTAGAAAAGGAAAGGATAACTAATACACACAATAAAGTACAATTTCCCTTAAGTGCACACAGAGATCACAGTCAGTTTGGGGCTGGTTGCTCCCTTGCTCACCAGGTCCCCAATAAGACTCCCCACTGGCACAGCTATAGGGTCCAGGTCTCAGCCTAACTGGGCAAGCTAAAACCTCCAGTACCCTCTCTGTTCAACCAGTGCTTTGTGTCTCTGCCAAGTAGCTGACACAACACACACACACTTTGAGATAAGTATTTATACAACTTCACATACACTCCTGGGAAAGGCTGACACATATTCTCCAACTGTACCCCTTTACCCAGACAATACAGTAGTAATTACTGCCACCACCCAGTTAAAAATATCAGCTACTAAAAGGCCCTTAAAAGGGTGTCCAATTATTACTGTGCAATATTAATATCTAATGGTAGTATGACTAACAGTCAAGGCTTACTTTAGAGTGGCCTATTACAATAACTTCTATAAATATGCAACGTACTCTAGAGCTTATCTCTACACAAAACAGCCACAGTAGAAGGTTTTAAACATATTTAATAATAAATAATTAAGACACAAGACAAAACTACTACACCACAGAGATATCTAAGAGTTCAGAGTTCACACAGAAACTTAAAATAATACAGTAGGACAGGTCTGATTTCAAAGAAACATACCTAATTAATCTTTACTAGCTTTAACTATTTCTACAAGAAATCATAGTGCTAAAACTTACATGTGAGCACAAGGCAGAGTGCTGATAAGTGAATGTCCAAAGTCAAAATGCTTTCTGTCTCTTGTGAGAAATAGTATTTAAACATTACTAACAAACATGTCTCTAAGGCCTTCCCAAAATTACATCATTTTTGATATTTAGGTTTTCCCAGTATTCATATTGCATCATCTTAACACCTGGTCTGAGTTCTCAGGCCACAAACTGCATTATTTAGCTATCTAACACTTCCTCAGAAACTTACAACAATACAAGGCATTTCGCATATACATTCTAGCAGAAACCAGAGCAATAAAACACATTCCACATCTAAATTCTGGTCATAAACTTTAGCCTTAAAACAATGGACATGAAACCTTCATCTAGCCACACTGGAACCGACTTGTAAAACATTAATAAGATCTTTTCAACTTAATTTGAAATACTTGGCTTGGTTTTCCTTACAGCAGATGGCAATGTTGCAGCAATCTTGAAGTTCACATTTTACAATGTTTTCTTACATTTAAAAACACAAGCCTGTATTCTACATTTATTTATACAGTTGATAGAATTATGTATCAAATTCTATTTGACTAGGCAGGCAGCCTTCGCCCATCTCTCCCCAGTCGTCACACCATAATCTGTATTTTTAACTTTCTCTGCAGTTGGAGCTTCTTTGGCTTTTGATCTGATTTCCTCATTTCTTCATCTTTCTTACAGCCTACACCCATCTCAGGCACTTCATCTCCATCACCTCTAGCTTCTTCAATTGTTCTGCCTTTACTGCCCATGTTCCCGTATCATACAGCGGTGCTGGTTTTATCACTGTTTTGAACACCTTGCTGTTTAGCTTCTTTGGCATTCTTCTGTCATACACTACAGCTGACACTCCATACCAGTTGGCTGCAGCTCCTGTGATTCTAGCTTTGACTGCCTCATTCAGACTTTCCTTCTCCTCAACTAATAGTTGTAGATGCATGGAGCTGTTAAGCTATTCCACTGTCTTCCATATTACCTCAGTTCTCAGCTTCTTCTTATTTCCCCATTTGCTGCTATAACAACTGTATTTTCTGTACTAATTTTCATCCTGTGTACTTACAGTTTTGCATTCCATTTCTGTCTTTTGCTGAACTTTGTTCTGAGTATGAATATAAAATCTCATTGTCTCTGTACAGCTACTTTGTTGATCTTTCCCCTCTGACCTGTTTGCTAATGTAGTTTTTCATCAGCATGAACAGCAATGTGCTCAGGACTGAAACCTGATGCACATCCTCTCCTTCAGGGAACCCCCTCTGTGAGCCTGAACACTGTTCATGCTTGTGTCCTTGAGGCCTTGTACATAGCCTGCACCAATTCTGTCAATGTTCCTGAGACTGTGAATCTCCACAGGACTGCCCAAATCATTTTTTTTGTGTGACATTGTCATATGCTTTATCCAAGACTAGGAATACCCAGTTTGACTCTTTTCTCATCTCTATTTTCTTTACATATAACTGAGAAAAAAAAACATTGAGTTGGTTGTGCTGCATCCTGATCTGAACCTCTCACCTCCCCTCCCATCTTACTTTCTACTGCTCTACATATTCTTTTATTAAAAACCCTGTCCAGAATTTTCATGTACCATGACAATAGCTTGATTCCTCTATACTTCCCAAAGTTTTGGATGTCCCCTTTATTCTTGCGCACTGGGACTGGTATGATTATTCTCCAGTTATCTGGGATATGTCTGTCTCTCCATGCTCCCATGAGTACCCTCGGGAACCATTTCTCCCCATCTCACCCAATAGCTTTATCATATTTGCTGTGACCTCATCTGAACCTGCTGCTTCTGTGGGGTTTTCTTCATTCAGAAGCTGAAAGTACTCCTTCTATATGCATTTGATTTCCTGTGGACTGGTAAGCAGGTTGTTGTCGCATCCCTTATGAAGGATTTTGACTATCTTCCTTATTTTTCTGTCTTTGCCTTGAAACCCAATAGAGTTCCTTTGTGCAGTCAACTAAGTCACTTTTCAGAAGCTGGTAGAGTACGTCTGATACATTTTCTTTTCTATTGCAACTTTTATATTTGTTTGTTAAGTAGTATTCTTTGTTACTTTTTTCTGTACTTCTTTCTTTTAAAGACTTCAGATACTTCTACATTTCACTAACAGCTTTCCTTAAGTACCTTGCAGCCATACCTGACTTAGCCACATATCTGTTCTATAGTCCTCACATTTGCTGTTTTGAGATGCTGGCATTCTTCTTCTTCATCTTTGCCTCCACCTATTTGCTCATTTTCCTGAGGTGCTAGTGCCCTGAGAAATTTCATGAACTCGTGTGCTTTCTCTCCAGTCAACTTCCAGATCTTCAGCCTAGTCTCTGTTGACAAAGAGCCTTCTTTGACCACTGCTTGCAGATTATTGTGGCAACCAAAGATTTATGCTGTAGGATGACTGTTTCAATGTGAATTACTTTGCAATTACTGATTCTACACCATTTCTCTACCACCTGTGTTATCTTTTTAAAGAAGATAAATGGATTCATTAGAGAGCAACTATCCTTTGACAAAGCCAAACTGCTGTATGTTTGGCTTCATTTTTAATATCATAACTTATTAGATCAGTTGTAATATATTCCATGGCTTTGCAAATAAGACTTGCCAGGCTGATGGGCCTATAGTTATCGCAGTCAGTGGTGGGGCTACCCTTGCGGAGTGGCATGACTACTGCTGTCCTGCAATTCTCAGGGACAAAGCCAGTAGTTAATCTCAGTTTAAAATAATTTAAGGAATGTCTCTGCCATGGCTCATTTAGGATAATTTATTAAATAGCCAGGTATATTGTCAGTTCCCATGCAGGGAGTATTTTTTTTTCTCTTGGAGAGCATGTTCAGTACATGTTATTTAGCAACTGTTTGGGGATCTGAGAGATTCAATGTGGACACAAGTGGGCTTTGATAATTATCTATGTGGTAAAATTCACACAGTTGATTTATTTGCCAGCATATTGGCAATGTCTACTAGATCAGAGTAGGTGGAACCATTATGAATAAATTTGGAGCACAACTAAGTAGTATTTCTTAGTTTCCTATTGTAGCTAAAGGATTTGTAATAGTCCTTTGCTTCAAAACTAACCTATGTTTATAGACAGCTTTGATCAATATAATAGTATATATTCAGACTTTTATACAATTTTTGGATATTATCCTTGATATAAAGCTCTTCTAATCTGCTGCATACTTTTCTTCTATTGTAGAGTTTTCTTTATGTTGGTGGACTACATAGGTAGTTTATTTTTAAATTTCCTATTATATTTAGAGTTTTTGGGGAATAACAGTTTTATACATTTATCTTCATGGGCATATAATTCCTTTGTAAAGCTACCTGTCATGGCAATATCTGGGATAATACTGCTGTAAGTGAATTTTGAAACTTCATCAAAGAATTTGATGAGATAAGTATGTTTGACATCCCTGAATTCTGACAAACTGGTTTCAGTTGGTTTAAAGATTTAGAAGCCGAAGTTTAATTAATGGTAACTAGCAGGGAAGGAGATACCAGGAAATAGTACATAAAGAAGGTACATTTGTATGGAATCAAAAATACTATGCCTTCTGCTGGGTTTGTTAATCGTCAGACCCAGGGATTTTTTCCTTGTTAAATATACATAGTTTGGGACACATCATACATTGAAGGTATAGGTACTCGAGTTTATTGAAGGATAGTTAAACTTGCTCAAAATAATGGACTTCTTATTTATAGGAAATTCATCTAGTATCCTTAGGAACCTTATATGACTTTCAGTGGACAAAGTGTGTCCTCTAATAGGTTATAAGTGATAGTTGGTCTTATTTAGTGTGATTTGGAGCTCAATGATTTCCATGTGTGGGTCTCTGTGAATCTTACTAAAAGTGATATGGTTATCAAAAAATATTGTGATGGCACCACAGCTGCCACTGGGTCTGACGGCATGGTAGGGACAAAACTCAGGTGTGGCAGGAGTCCTTACTGAACACTTAAATGAAGTATCAATAATTTTATAAGAATGCATATGGTTCAAATGGAGTAGACCCTCAAGGCTTGTGCATTTTGTTGAGAATTCTAACATTGAGCAGAGCCACCTTAATGTGATCTTGTTTTGGATACATGATAGCTACATTGAAGTATCTATTAGCTAGCCTCTGCCTAAAATTTATTATGGAGACATCAGAATCATTAGCCAACATGTGGAATTCATGAAATGAGATATGCAGTCAATCATTTGCAAGGAAAACAGGATTGGGCATCTCATTCCTTGGTAACAGTTACTGGAGCTCGCTGCAATGACAGCAACTATTTAGACAATTGTTGAAACCAAACAAGGTGAGGATATCCTTCTATATCAGGTAGCTCATTAACAAAATTATTGCTTCTATAATCAATAATGTCATTGTCAAGTTTATTCATCACTCATAAGGCCAGTTATTGAGTATAATGCCCAATTTATCTGTTTAGATAATTGGACAATCTAAAACACCCACATAAATACCATACAAAAAGGATACTAGGCTTAATAAAGTTGCCCTGCATGCACTGTCTCAAAGCCTTATCCCTATACTTAGCCTCTTACAGACTGTTAAGATGTGATCTGTGTTGGAATTCAAAGATGACTGTACAATGATCAACAATGTAATTTCAGCTCTCCCAATATTAAAACAGAAACATAGGGCCTACTTCTTCTGCCAGTTAGAGTAAAATTCAGTTACTGGCTAGGAAGAACACTGCCTGGATGCCAGCAAAGAAAAAATGTTGAGAGCCTGAAAAAAGTCATCTAGAAAAGATGAAGAGAAAACACTGACTGGGAAGAATTTTGCAGAAAAAAACAGTGCAAGCTTCAGCTTTGGCACAAGAGATTGCTGCTAGTAATTTAAAGGAAAAAAAAAATCAAATGTGCTCAGAGCTGTTTAAAATAAATAAAATGTTGAAGGAATATATCAACTCAAAAAAATGGAGTTGGATTGGTCTAATGATTTAGGTGTTTATCATACCTCTCAAACTCTTAGCTCAAGAAATCTGGGCAAAGCTTGACATGATGGGGGACACATGGTCAAAAATAGGGGCAGATTTTAAATATTCCTCTTATAAACTTATAAAGTTATTAGAAAAACAGGATTTGTGTTAGCATGGATTTTATGAATGATATTAAGTGTGAAACTCAAATTTATGTCATTATTTAGTAGCTTCAGTCCTCAGATTATTTAATTGATTTGCTGGAAAACCACAGATTGTATGAGGGATGGCCCAAAAATATGAGGCAAGAATATAGACATTCTGCAAATATCTGGACAATTGACAAGCATGGTGTTTAATGCACAAACAATAGGTACAGGTTTGGATTCTCACTAACGGGAATTGGTCACGCTTAAAATTGTCCACAAAGACAGCTAGTCTAGTACTTACCTATAAACCAGTAGCAAAAATATGGGAAAAATAGAAGAAGCTTAAAACAGCAATTCAGATGAACTGATGAAACTGCAAAAATCTTAGGTGGAAATGAAGAAAAGGCTTGCTGAGTATGAGACTGCTCAGAAGAGCTGTTTCAAAAACTAGTAGAATTAGAAGTCAATGCAAGAGAGAAACTGGAAGGAACAGACTGTATTAATTTTATTAAACCAAAAATAAGCAACTGGATTGGTATTCCACATAAAGATGTGTTAATTGAAAGGACACGTTATGTGAATGCTCAAAACCTGTCCATGAAAAAGCAGCCAAGACCTGTATTAGTAAAGCTGCAATAGTAACAGCAGAAAGAGTTGATCCTGACAAAACCTTGGCAGACAGGTAAAGTATTAAAAATTAGAGACAGCAGAATGTGGAACAATTATTATTCACTGTACACCAGGCAGAAGATAAGCAAATCTATTTCAACAATCATGGAATATAGAGAGGCAGGTATAAGATTCAAGCTGCTGTATTCAGAATATTTTTCCTGGAAGATCAAATTATTTTTTGATGCCGAACAGGCTAAGTTAGAAATGCAAATTTTTTTTTTCCAAAAAAAAAAAAGTGAGACATCAAACAGAAGCGGGCTCTGCTTTATTCATTCTTTTTATAATAGAGCTCTTATTGAGACTTTGCAATGAAATATTTTCCAATGTTCCAAACGAAAATGCTTGAGAGGCAGAAAAAGCACATGAGTTGACAAGAAAAAATAGGAAGTACTTTGAACTAGAACCTGAGTATGGCATTAGGAGAAGGAGATGAACAAAAAGACAAGTTACACTGAAATTAGTGAGATTTAAAGCATCAGTTTTATTTGGGAAATATGGCTTTACAAGAAATAGTCACTGAGAAAGACTAGAGTTTTGTTGACATTGCTAAACTTTTGGGGGACTGAAAAGCATATAGTCCAATTCAAGTAATTAATGTTTGGGAAGACACTAAAAGGGGAAAAAACAGAAAGTAACTGTAAATAAAATAATTTTTGTTCTTGACAATATTTGTAGAAGACAGTTCATGACATGAATTGCATGTTATATAGTAAAGCATTTTCAGGTGATTGCTGTATGTGATAAAGAATTAAAGTGAACAAGTACTTTTATTTCTTTTTTAGTTTTAGGAAATGTAAGCATTACAATGAAAAACCTGAAGAAAGGCTGGATAAAGCATGCTTTAGCTAATATGCTGTAATCTTTGTCTGGTGGGGTGGTGGGCTGGGTGTAAAAGTACATTGATTATAATATATGTATAGCTGAGTTGTTTCCTCTTACTTCTGCACAGGTGAGTATCTGGATTAATGTCCTTGGTTTAATCTAATAACATTTTTATGTATAAGTATGTGAGTTTTTAAAAAAAAAAGAACACAGTGACTGCAATGAAAAATTTTTCTTTAGCAAATAAATGATCAGTGTGAGTTGAAGAGACTGCAGCTGAAGGCAGATGTACATTCTGTTATTATATTCCCATGGAGACAAGCTGACTACATTTGCATTTAATAAAACTAAAGAGTTCTGAGCATTGTTTGCTGAGGGAAACATAAAATTAAAAGGTACAAGAGCAGGCACCTTCATAAAATATAACGTTTGAAATTATTGGAAGTGAATAAAAGGTAGCAACTGTCCTGATACCTAAATACTTTAATACATTAACTGAAACATTGCTGTTATGCAACTGTTTTTGATAACTCCAGAGCATAAAAACATTTAGTACAATGACTTAGGCAACAGAAAGGAAAAAGGGCTATTGTCAAACTTAGAGAGCCTATAACAAGAAATATAATCAAATCTTCTGTAGAAATATTATTGATATTTCAGAAATTTAATGAAAATTTAAATAAAGCAGAGAAGGAAGACTTAAGTATGCCAAGATTAAAGGTAGATGCTGCTCGGAAATGAACAGTTAAAATAAGAGGGGATGAGATAAAACTGGTGATGTATAACCGATCTGCAGGACAGACTCCAGGAACAGATGATATTCCTGTGATTGGAAGCTAGGATGGAAGAAAGTCATACAGATCTGGTGGGGTTTGTTTAATAGTATTTTAGAGAAAGGAACAGCAGCAGTATCCCAGAAGAATGCTGTAGTGGCTGTAATATCCAGAGATGGTAAAGCTACATCAGACCCAGCTTCATATAAGTCCATTTTAATTTTAAACCATAATTTTCAAGTGTTTATGTGTATAGCAGTTTTTAGCAGCTAGAAGAATGACAGATGTTTTGCCAAAACAAATAGATATGGATCAATGTGGTTTTGTTGAGGGGAGTCAGAAACTTCACAGCATTAATAGAACAATTATGATCCAGGGGAACCAGACTGTAATTAAATACTGCTGTTGTTTTGGTGGATCGTAATGCACAGAAGTTATTTGACAGAGTAAGCTTGTTTTTTTATGATTAGGGTAAAGGAAACATTTGCATTCCCTTATACAATAAGAAGTTTAAATAGGAGGATATATATGAGGAATCAAAGGCAGAAATTATAGTGAGATTGTTCTTCTTTGAAAAGTTGTGTCTAAACAGAAGAATCAGGCAGGGATGTCCTCTTTTTCCTTTGTTAGTTGTGTTATATTTAGAGCCATTGACACAGAAAATAAGGACTCAGAAATTTAAGGATGTAATTATTATGATAATCAAGGAAAGTTGGCTTTATTTGCAGAAAATATTATTTTGTATTGCGTAAAACTAGAAAAGGACATCTCAGTGTTGTGGAGCATTTTGAGAGAGTTTCAACTCTTTTGGGGATTTAAGATTAATGAAGATAAGACAAAGGCTATATCTGTAAATGGATCCCTGTCAGAAGATCAAGTTTTCAGAAAGTCAAAATTCATATGGCTGGATCATATGATCGAGTTTCCAAAAACTTGAAGGTTTTGAATGCAGATCTCTGTACAGTGCGGAATGGGAAATGTACCCTTTTCCTCACTGTAGTATTATCTTGGAGCCGGAATATTTACTTAGTAGAGGTGTCAGGGTGCAGGGGGCTTGCCTCCTACAAAAACATAAAAAAAGTTAGATTTTTTTGTTTGTCTGTTTGTTTGTTTGTTTGTTTTTTTTGTGATGTTTGAGTTTTTGGAAACTTGATCATATGGTCCCAACCTTCTGAATTTCAAGTTTCTGAAAACTCGATTATCTGTTAGGGATCCCTGTAAATTATGTACCCACACATGAATTGGTTCAGCAATATCCATGTTTATGGGAACATAATAAAACAAAGTATTTAAGAGTATAGATTAAAAAGATTATGTTATGGCAGCTAAGAATATGTGGAAAGAGACTGAAAGATAATACAAAAACTGAGAGATGGGATGCCCTTTTTCATGGATATAGACAGCAAGATTTAAGTAGTGAAAATGTTTTAGCTCCTTTAGTTTTCTATACAGTTCAGGCATATTTTTATCAATAAGAGGAGAAGATGAGGACAGTAACTGATAAAGAGTCGAAGGATTTTATCTGGGATAGGAAGAAGGTAAGGTACAAGTGGGAATAAGCTGATCCTTCCAATAGAACGAGTTGATTTAGGATTACATGATTTGAAGTAATATTTTAGAACAACACAGTTAAGGCTCATATACATAACACAAGTAGAAAGCTATAATTCAAAAAGGAAAGGGATAATGATGAAGCAGGGAAGAAATTCAACAAATACAGAGAGAGTGGCATGTTGCATGCAAATCCTTAAGGAGAAAAACAGCCATACCGTATCGTATTCATAAAGTAGCAGAAAGTATTCTAAGAACTAAGCCAACATGAGAATGGAGAAAGGAGATCTTGTTGATAAGGATGACTGCAATTAAAGTGCTAGAGAATAGCCAAGAGAGGGCTGGAATTCAGTGGATAAAACTGGCAAAGGAACCAATGTATTGGGAACAAATAACTAGAGAGGGAAAGGAACTATAATGAGAAAAGGCCGAGAAGACATTTGGACTGTAAACTGGAGACTGCAAAGAGAAAGGTATCAGGGAATCCTAAGTGAAAGACCTGCTCTGGAATAGTTTTTAGTTGAATCAAGAACAGCAGTTGTTGTTAAAATAGTGATTATTAGCAGGACATATAAAATTTGCACAATCACTATAGGAATTGATAAGTGGAAGTTAGAAAAGATGGGAAAAAAGACTGGATAAGCAATTTACAGTGAACCAATGAGGGGACATATGTATGCCTCCCAAATATGCAATGAAGTATAGAAGATTTAAGAGTTTTGCTTGGAAGTGTTTGCATTAGTATTTTTATATACCAAGCAGACTCCAAATACATTTTCCTCAGTTAGATGGCAAATGTTGGAGCTGTGATGGGGATGAAAGATATAACTGGGAACATATATTTTGGGAGTATAATGAGTTGGCAGACTCTGCAGAGTACTCTGTTATAAATATTGGATAAGCAAATGGGTGTAACTAAGGCTTTTTTCCACTGGAATACAGGATCTGAATTGCCTAGATATAGTAAGACCTTGTTAAGTTTAATTCTGGTGGCTGCTAAAAATGTAATTGCTAGAATATGTAAATCAAAATCTAAACCAATTGTGTTTGAAGTATTGAATATTGCAACATAGTTAAAAGAACCAAAAGTAGAATCTTTAGAAAAGGTAGGAACAAGTTACATTGTGGGAGCAATGAATGCTGAATAATGTTTTAGAGAAGGACAGAGGTTTAAGGGGAAGGCAGGAATTATGAAATGCTTGATTGATGATAATTATACAAAAGAATGTATGTAGTGTATAATGTTTGTAACTGGGTACATGTTTACATGGTTTGGTTTCTTTTATATAAATGTATGTTTGTCTATAGGGTGGATTCTTAAATGTTCTCACAATATGTACACTATACTTTTTATGTACTTTCTGAAATGAAGAATACCCTACCACAATGCTTGTGCTTTCGTTTCATTCAGAAAGGTTACACTAAATGCACACGTAGTGTATATTTTGTGTCAGCCTTTATGAATTCAGCCTTATGATTAACTGATAATTCAATAAAGGTGTAAAAAAAGAGGTGATTAGTGTTTGACGTACAAGGTGTCCTCTGATCCAAAACTGATGGACCTACTACACATCAAAAAGTCAAATGGCATCAGAAAAACTTGTTTTAGGGATCTAATCCTGTTCCGCAACATCAACAGAATGATTTGTAAGGACAGATATATCGCACAGAGATTATTATTATTATTATTATTATTACTCTTTAACTTACTTCTTATCTATGTAAAGCAAGGTTCAAACCTGTTCATCGTAAAGCACAACTTTGGATGTATGGGAGAATAATTTATTACTAAAATGGAGTAATTTCACAAAATGATAGTTTTGTTCTTAATAACAACAACCAGTGAAGGAGGAGAGGGATGGCAGGAGTTTCATTGTCAAATTAATGTAAGTGACAGATGACATGAAACTAACTGGGATAAATAACACAGCAAGGAAATGGATGGAAGTCTTTTTAGTCAACAAGCTTTCTTGTTGCATAGCCAGAGGCTGATGCAAAGAAAGCTGAAAGCTTATCTAAAAACGCTTGGAATGTGGAGAACAGTGGCAAAGGAACTATAGGCCTACCATCTGTCTAGAAGCCATCAGACGTTATACAACTCACTCTGGTCACAATTTTTCTCACAAAAAGACAACCAGGGTTGAATTGTAAAGGTTAAAGAAGTTAAAAGCCAAACTCAGTTAAGTTAGTTACTGGAATTACTGACTAAAGGCTTCAACAGTTTAGATTTTTTTTTCAGATATTATAGGGTCAGAAACAAAAATAATGATTTAAAATAACTTAATGATTTAAACAGCAAAAGCAAATGCAAACTATTAACTTAAGGCAAAAAACAAAAAAAAAAGATCAACAACTAAAATAGATGCAGAGTGTTAAAATGAACCTAAAAGCAGATGCAAATAAATAAGACTTTTCAAACATGTATTTCTCATGTTGAATTTAAGACATTAAGCTATCTTGTTAAGCAGACTGAGGCTGGACCAAACAATAGTTGAAAGTTTAATTAACAAGTTCTAGGCCTTCAAATAGCAATAACAATTAACTACAACCCTAGCACCCACTTCATTGTTAACTTTTTTGTTTTAAATAGACAAACAGAGAGGTAGCAATGGGACACAACAACATAACAGTATAACAGGAATTATACTCTGTACAGTGGACAGATTATTAAAAAGGAGGGTTCATGTTTTGCTTTCAAAGGATATATGAATATATCTGTGCATTTGCTATGTGGTGTAACAGCAAGAGAAGAAGGAACAAGTCAGAGGAAAGACATATCTCATCTAAAGAATTAATAAGATCCTGTTTTGTCAAATTCCTGAAGCAGAGTATATAATATCTTGCAACCACTAGCAGCTATTCCAGGAACATGTGTATACAAGCCATAATTGTTCACATTTTTAGGTAATGGACCCACATACTCTTTCTTCAAAGCTTGATAACTGACCTGTAAACACTATCTGAATTTTAGCATATGTACACCAAAACACAATTTAATCCTTATGCTGTCTAGATGTTATACAGTATCGTTGATCTGTTTTTCTTTTTTTTTTTTATCCAGCTAACTCACTTTCTTTATGTGTATTAGTAACATTCCTTTCTTTTGGCTACTTTTTGACTTTTCTATAAATAACACATAACAGTTTTAATATATGTACACTGAAAATCACAGATGATATGAGACCCAGTATCTTGGGGAATTCTCTTGCAAAGATGATAGTGTAAGTTGAAAAACTTGGAAATAGATCCAAATACTGATCTATTTTTCCTGTGGATGAAAAGCTGTTTGAACTGAGGTGCCCAGACAATACCCCAGGAAAACAATCCTATGAGAAAGAGTCAGAAAAGACTTCTGTAAGTTCTCCTGTTATGCCAGCCTATGTAAGAGATCTCTTATTCAAGTGAGAGATTCCTGAGACTTTGAAAAAGACCCTGCAAAGATAATCAAGTCATGTCTACCTTGCAATCTCGAGTGGGCTACCATAGAAGCCAGACACTTTGTGAATACCGTTGTGGAATTAGATAGACCAAAGTATAATGCAGATTACTGATAATGTGATCCAGGCAAATAAAACCTTAAGACACATTTGAAATCTAGATCTATAGAAAAGTGATGACATTAATTTTCTAAATCTAAGATCACTAGAAAACTTAAATGTAGAATAACCAGTACCAAGTTGTATAGTGGCAGGATTTTGAACTTGGTTCTATCACAAATAGATTCAAAAAGAAAAGATCTAAAATTGATCTCCAAGAATCTTCTTTCTTTGGTTCCAGATTAATCTTAGAATAAAACCCGTTCACTAATTGGGGAGGATGGACAGTTTATATCACCTCCTGAGCAAGCATATGCTGAATGGCAGGAGTGAGAAAGAAGGGTCTGGTCTTGTGGGTGAGAATGAATCCTCTAAAAAGGAGGGAGAGACTCTCACTGCCATCTGTAACCTTGGTGAATTACTTTCAGAACCAATTTGTCTGAAACCATCTAAGGCCAAAGAGAGAAATGGAGAAATGGAGGCTTGGACTTTCTGGACGGATTAAAAGACTGTCAGGGTAGAAGGGGAAGGCATGAAGTGCTTCATATACTCATTCAGACTTACTAGACTATCCTGTGTTCTTGGGGGGCAGGGGGGTCCTGCTTTCTTTTTCAAACCCCCCTCGCTTTGCCTCTTTAAACATTTGCTTATCAGCATGTTGAATGAGACTGCTTATTTTGATTTTAAAGAAAGTTGTGGATGGATCTTTAAATTCTTTGGC
Source organism: Protopterus annectens (assembly GCF_019279795.1). Classification (NCBI taxonomy): domain Eukaryota; kingdom Metazoa; phylum Chordata; order Ceratodontiformes; family Protopteridae; genus Protopterus; species Protopterus annectens. The sequence continues at coordinate 863,846,544 of NC_056726.1, forward strand.
AAACCTGGAGAAATAGAGCTGAAAAACCTGAGAGTTTCATTGAATCAGCTATTCTGTCTCATCATACTTTTTAATGATCTCTGCATCAGAAGGTCCACATAATAGTTCTCTACCTAGGGTAGAATTCAACATTTCATTTATGACATCCTACAAGAGATTATGAGAACATAGCCAGGCAAATCTCCTCATAAAAGTTCCAGCTGCAGCAACTCTGGATGTGGCATCAGCAGAATCAGAAGCACATTTCAAACCATGGGTAATCAATTACACAAAGCAGATTTCTCCTCACAAGAAGAAACAGATGTCAAAATATCTGTCATATTTTCACAAGAGGCAAGCATGAAGTTTGGCATATGAGCCTGGCTGCTGTTAGTTTTGAAAACAGGTCTAGCAGAAGATTACTCTTATTTTCTCCAAATGTATCGAACGCCTTCTCATCTTTGTCTGAAGGAGAGGGAATAGTACTGACTGAAAGTTTAGCAGCAGACAGATTCACTTAAGTTATGTCTAATCTGGGATGCATGTACAAAAGCTTAAAAGCCTGAGGCACTTTATATGGTCTGTCTGCTTTTTGGGGACAACACTCTGGCTGTCAGGGAAACTGCAGGCTGTGACAAAAACTTCCTCCAAAACACACAGAATAGAAGGAATTGGAGTAGGTTCTGGAAATTCCAGTTGTAACAAATTATACTACTTCTGAGGGACTAACAAATATCACTGTTTTCCCACTGATACAACTGATATACATGTTTAAGACTTTGTTTTTTTTCAACAAGACTTTCTGCAGAAACAGACACAAATTTGGTAGCAAAAACCTCTCTATGGATGGGCAGGGTTTCTGGCTAGACATAGTGGCAGCCTTTGCCTCTACTCCCAGGACAATAAGAGAGGCTCTTGTTTGTTGATTGAAAACTTGTCTATCCCTGGTCTATGGTGGCTGCAGGGAGTACACCAGGAAGACCCAAGGAAAAAGATGAGTGGTTTGAGGACCCAGTTTATGCTGCACCAGAGTCAACCATGTATGGCTGAGACACTTTAGCAGCCTGCTATGGTGGCAAAGGCTGTTTGACAAGTTTTTCTTTTTGTGGCTGGATAAAGGAAGAACTGAGGAAATGGTAACTTGTACATAGGTGTGTACTAGACTATCGGCTCTGGAGGCTATATAAGCCTAGCCCAAAAAGATTCCCTGCATCTTGCTGCCCAACATTAGTTCCCAGTGCTCCTATCAAGAAAGGCCACTGAAGTGATCCTTGGGGTGAATTTTATATTGCCCACCCACTCATCAAGATTTCTCTTGAAGACGGCTAATGAGGTGCTCTGCTTGACGTGAATGGGAAGTCTCTTCCAGAGCATGGGTAGTCTCTGGGTTAGGAACCTGTCCCTCCAGCATGTTCTGTTTGTTGTGGTAATGAGGTTGAGGTCCCTGGAGCATGTAGCACAGAGGGACTGGGATTGCTTCAGATTTGGCATATCTAACAGCTCTGGGGCAGACATGGCTTTATAGGTCAAGCAGAGATCACCTCTAAGTAGGCGATATGAGACAGATTATAGCCGGAGCTTTTTGAGTCTGTCCATATAGGGCATGTGTTTAAGGCCCAGGATCCTCTTAGTGAGGTATTTTTGTGGCCTTTCTAGTTGTTTTGGGTATCTAGTGAGGTACATGCCAAATGAGGTGTTGTATTCTATAATAGGTCTGATGAGGGACTATGACCTCTTTCTTCCTGGATGAAAAACCTTTTGTAATGAGATGTGCCACATAGAATGACTCTCTGACCACAGGGGCAATGTGGTTGTCAAAGTAGAGGTTGCTATCAACCCATGTCCCCAGATCTCTTATCACACCTTCGGTGTTTAGTGGACTACCGTCAATGTCGTGGTTCATGGTCACCGAGATTTTCCCAAAGGGAATGACCATACATTTTTTGGCATTGAGCTTAAGGCCATGGTTCTGGCACCAGTCATTGTCACAGTGAGGCCTTTTTGAAGAATGTCTACATCAATTGGAGAGTCAGTAATGGCTCTCAGTTTGCAATCATCTGCAAGCTTGGTCAGCCAAAGTCCCTTTATATTGGCTTGAACTTCAGAGAAGTAGATGCCAAACAGGAGAGGACCCAGGACTGATACTTGTGAGACTCCACTTGTAACTGGTTGGTAATCAGATTTGGAATCCGCTACTTTCATAGTGTGGGTTCTATCAATCAGCCAGTTTGTGACCCACCTTTATGACATAGGTGTTTATGCCTAGTTTAGTGAGTCTATTTATGATTCCTGAATGAGGGATGGTGTTGAAGGCCTTGGTAAGATTGAGGTAGGCTGTGTGAACTATCTTGCCTTCATCCACAGCTCTGATGACAGACTCGAAGAAGTCTATTAGGTTTAGCAGGCATGATCTACCTTTCACAAATCCAAACTGCATGGGGTCCAGAGTTTGGAGATTCCCTATGTCCCTATTTATAAGATCCATAATGATGCACTCCATAGCCTTACATATCAGACTAGTCAGGCTAATGGGGTGGTAGTTCCCAGGATCTGTAGTCGCTCCCCCTTTGTGGAGAGGGATGACCATAGTGGTGCACCATTCAGTAGGAACAAACCCTGAAGTGAGGGTCTGATTGAACAGGGCAGTCAGGTGTGGTGCCAGTTCACTTTGTAATTCATGTAGAACACAGCCAGGGATATTGTCAGATCCCATGGAAGCTGTATTCCTGGCTTTGGACAGTGCGATTGTAACCTGTGCAGCAGTGATATTAGGAACTTGTCATTCCTCTGGTATTATGATAGGCCCTTTAGGGGGGAAAGGGTGGTAAATTTTGCAATGAACCTATTGGCCAGTATATTGGCAATATCAGTTGACTCGTTATATGTGTTGTCATTATGCTGTAGCTCAGAGCAGATCCGAGTATTGCCATGTAGGTTCTTGACATAACTATAAAATGCCTTGTAGTTGTCTTTAGTATCAGCTGCAATTTTGTTTTTGTAGTTAGCTTTAGAGGATTTGATGAGGGATCTCAGTTTTTTGCTGAGGCTAACAAGGAAGGTTTTCTATAGTTAAGCAGAAAAGTTACCAGTTTCATAAGGAAACCTGGCAACAATTGCCCTTAAAACAGATAAGTTGGAAAAAGGAACTTTTCCTCATTAAACACAGTAAGAAACATTTTAAGCACTTAACCCAGCACCCAAATGTAAAATAACATTTTTACTGCAGAAAAAATAGTTTAAAGTTAGTTTTAGAAACTTTTTACCACAAAGGTAAATAGTAATGCTCTCATTCAGTGTTCAAAATCCATGTGACAATCATTAAACACGTTCTTCTACCTCAATTAATTATCTTACAAAAAAGCAAGTTTTCTGTCATAAATAGTAAAGTATTAGTTTTTTCCCCTGAAGGGGACTTATTTGCCCAGCAATGGAAGATAATTATCTGGCTGTCAATCCTCAATAACCCACACAGGAAAACTTTCTTCAGTAGTGGGAAAGGTAAGAAGAGCTTGGCACCCAAAACCTGACTTTTAGTCAGTGAAACATTAACTAATGATTTGAGCACCAAGCTGGCTGTTATATCCTTAGCAGGATATTACTTATATAGCTTATGTTACTGCAGTAGTGATCCTTATAAAGAATGTTTCTGTTTAAAGCCAACAAAACCAGAGAAAATTTTAAACAGTATCCATATTCACCTAAGTCATTAATAGAGCAAGACATTTCGTATCAACTTGCTTCTTCTAAAAGATAACAAGTATAAAAAAAATCAAATGTTTTAAGGGGTAGTACAGTAATATGAGACAGAATCAGGGACAAGTTGAGAAGTATCTGATGGGGGAGGTGGATTCTTTTGCACTGCAGTTTTTCATTCATTTGATAACAATGAGTCATCTGAGGTGTAACAAGTTAAGAAACTGTTTGCAATTGTTTAGTGTGTGTGTTTCTCCATAGTATATATATATATATATATATATATATATATATATAAAGAGAGAGAGATACATATGTGAGTGTGTGCTTGTCAGCATGTATTTGCCTCTGTATTTGAGTGTGTGTGGAAGTATATGAGTTTATTCGTGTGTGTGAGAAACTTCCCATATCTGTGCCTGTTCTTACATATATACATGAGATTCAGTGTGTGTGTGTGTGTGTGTGTGTGTGTGTGTGTGTGTGTGTGTGTGTGTGTGTGTGTGTGTGTGTGTGTGTGCGTGTGTATAGAATATGCAATAACATAGTGTATTTTTTATGTAAATACATCTTACAGCAATTATGAAACAATGAGTGGAGGAAATATGTTATATCAAAAACATAAAAACTAATAATAACAATAATAATTATACTTACTATTATAATAATATATTAATACTAAAACAAATACAAACCAATTTAAGCAGTTCCATTTTCTAAGCACATCATTCACCTCCATACTGGGGTGCACTGGGGAAATAACGGAACTTGCATGGGTGAAGAGGTACTCCTTCTACTGCATTGAGCCTCATAACACTCCAGGGTGGTCTGTTATTTCACTAGTAATGCCCATTCTGTCTGGTATTATTCCTTGCTTATTATACTATATAAGGAGAAAGATCACATAACACAAATTATCAGTAATCATAACTCTTGTTAAATTCACAACTTACAGTGCAATAACAATATAACTCACATATGCTTTTAAATATGATGATGTGAGTCAGCACTGTCATGATGATCTGAGCCATCAACAGTAAACTGATCACATTTATCTAGGGCAGAAGTTCCTTGTCCATAATGGTTTGGAGCTTGAGAGACTGGATATGAAGAAGTTATGTACATGTGTGTCTGTGCTGCCATAATTATGTGGAGACTAATAAATAAATGCAAAATATTTCCATGTGCAGCTACTGATTAGTGCACTCCTTTAAACGCTTACAGTAAATAACTCATTCTGACAATTAACCAGATTCAATAAAGCCTACACAGTCCATTTACACCATGTGCATGTTGCGCTTCAATACACACACGGTAGCGCACCATTTTGGGTTCAGTAAGTGGCTCTACACAGCAGACTGTTTTGGATTCAATAAGCGGTTCTACATGGTAAACACTGTTGCATGCAAATTACAACACAAGCAGCTAAATTGTATGTTAATCAACCAATCCAAGATTGAGAAGCTTGTGATATAGGGAAATATTGCCAGCCCAGCTATCTGGAATTTTGTAAATGATTCTATGTCATTTGTGTATATTGAAATAATTTATACAGAACTGTATGTTATGTACTGAGCTAAAATGTAACCACAGCATGCCCTGCTGACTTAGAACAGAAATGTATATAAACTATATACCTGTGCAAATGCATGTTTGAACAGTAGAAACTAGAACATAAAAGGGTTAACTTGCAAAACTTAAACATAGTTGAGGTTAAGGTACTTATGACTGGGCCATAAACAAGAGAAGTTATCTCTCAATTTCAGCGTAGCAGACACAATATCTACAGCTAGAAGTTTTTTTGTATTGTCTTGGAGAGAAGTAATTACTAAGTTTGAAATGTAAAATAGTTTCATTGTTTTATGACTTCCAAGATCTGCAAACATCTGAGAGATATGTATTTTTTACACAGAGATGTTAAATTCTGTTAGTTTCTGCTTTAGCCTGGAAACTGAAGTCAGGTGACAAAAAAATATGTCATCCAAGCTAACCCAGCAGTAATATTGGATATTTATTTGAGACTGTCCTGCAATGTTGTTTTGAAATATTTCCTATGATTTTGAACTCTGAAGTTACTGTGTTGATTTACTGAGTATTGTCTTGTTCTTTTATTATTTTTTATGAGATATATTTAAACTTATCTTTGTGGCTGATATTTGTGAGACATATTTAAGTTTTTAGAGTACTTGCATATATATTTAGTGACACTGTACAGGCCACTCCTAAATAGCCTTACACGTCTTGGTCAGACTACCATATGGATAACACTAACATTACACAGTAGGATTGGGCACCCTATGTAAGGGCCTTATAGTAGCTGCTAAGTAGGGTTTGGTGGCAGTAGAAACTATCTTATAGTCTGGGCAGAAGGGTGCACAGCTAGCAAACTTGTGCCAGCATTCCCCAGGTTTGTGTGTGTGTGTGTGTGTGTGTGTGTGTGTGTGTGTGTGTGTGTGTGTGTGTGTGTGTGTGTGTGTGTGTGTGTGTGCGTGTGTGTGTGTGTTTATATATAAATCAAATCTCAAAGTGTGTGTGTGTGTCAGCTACTTGGGCAGGGACACAAAGCACTGGCTGAACAGAGAGGGTGTTGTGCCAGTGCGGAGTTTATTGGGGATCTGGAGAAAGAGGGAGAAACCAGCCCCATACCGACTGCAATCTCTGTGTGCTCTTAAGGAAAATTGCACTTTACTGTCTGTGTACTTGTGATCCTCCCAGTTTGTATGTCCCCTAGCTGTTGTTAGTGGTGAAGATTGAGGCCCCTTGATTACTGGGCCAGTGTAGAGGCATCACAGAGCTATTCAGCAATCTATAAAGTAACCATGTAGATTGAGTGCTTGTTTTCACTATGAATTCCAAATCCTATTGGAATACAACTACGGGAAGGTGTCTACATAGAGAAAATCCAGGATAGAAACAAAAAAAAATGTACTAATCCAACTAATACCATGAAAAGATAAGTGCTTTCATCCGAAAAATAAAATAACACTGACATCATCAGATACTCAAGTTTCTCTGTCCTCTGCTTAACTAACAGAACAAATAAAATTACCTAACAAATTGACATCATTATTCAATTAAATAAATTCAATTAAACATTAATTACATTCATAGATCACCCTTCACTTAAATGACCAACCTCATTCAAGACATTAATCTTACTGCAAACAATGTTATGTGCATCATATATAATAAAAGCAGACTGTAAATACATTTAATAAACCATAAAATAAAAACATTCTTATATAAATAAGTAAATAAATAAACAAATTAATTTATCTATTGAGGGGTCTCAACCTTAATAAACAGTATAGAGCAACATTCGTTCAAGCTTGACTACGTGCAGGCATTTAACTTGAGTTGCCATAGCAACTCCTTTTTCTCCAGATACAATCCCCATGGACCACCCCTTGGGTTCACATTAATTCCATTGATGGCTATATATTTAAACATATGATTAGGATACTGTATAATTTTTCTAGCCAAAGCATTACAATTTTCCTTTTCTTAAAGCTGTACTCATGTTTATAAATCCTGTCTCTAAATCGCCTTTCTGTTTTTCCCACATAGAAACAGGAACATTCCTGACATGAAGTTAGGTATACTACATTTTTTGAGTCACAATTAAACTTATTAGTCAACCTGTATTTAATATCACGTACTAAAAAAACTGTCACCTATATTCATTTTACTACAGTAGGGACATTGGCCACATTTAGTCATCATTCTTATATAATTCTTATCTACCTTGTTTTCCCTCTCCAATATATTCTTAAAATTCAAACCTTTCCAAAAAAACAATATTTGGTGTACTCCCTACTTTTTCTCTAATGTTTTAATCATTCATCATAGTGGTCCAATTCTTTGTAAGAATCCATCTTATTAGTCTATGGTCACTGCTGAAAGTAGTGATAAACCCTAACTTACAGTTAAAACTAGTTGGAAGTCCATTCTTCTACTTCATATTCCCAACTAGACTGACCGTCCTATCCATATCCATACCCTTATTCAAAATTAGTTAAAAAAATGCAACTTTTTCTCTTATTGGTTACCTCTAAAACAAGTTATTGTAACAGAGTAAAAGGGTACCCCCTTCTCATGAACATAGAAATAACATTTTCACATTCATTCATAAAATCATCCTCCAGTGAAACTATCCAAGCTGCTCTAACTAGTTGGCCTTTAACAACAGACCTTTTTTGATGTTATGGATGGGAAGCTTGTAAAATGCAAAAATGTGTTTGAGTAAGTTGGTTTTCTATAGGTGATAAAAATATACCTGTTGTTGAATCTATCTTTTCTCAAATACACATCTAAATAAGCCAATTGTTCAATACTACATGTGTGGCTGAACTTCAAAATGTCTGTTGTGCTATTAATGTATGATATAAAAGTGTGTAGCTTGTCCTCAGTACCATCCCAGATTATAAATATATCATTCAGGTAACAGGTATGTAATCTCAAATTAGCTCCATATTCACTTGATAACACATATTGATGTTCCCAATAAGCCATCACTACATTGGCAAAAATGTCTCTGCAAGCCAAGCTCATTGCCACAAATTATCGTTTAGGACTATTTCAAACAAAGTTTCATACAAATTGATGCTCTCTTGACACTTTTTTGTGCCAAAATTCAATTATCCAATGAATCCCCAATTCTTGGAGGATAACTGTTTATAAGTCTTTAACATAAATAGTTACTAAAAGATCATGTGGGCAAAACTCCAGTTTATTTATCATTTGCAAGAATTCCCACGAATCCTTCCATATCTGTTTTTCTCCCAACAAGAATTTTTAAGTTCTAAATCCAAACATTTGCCACAACCTGAAGTTAAAGAATTTCTCCTATCCATGATATGGTGCATATGAGGGTTCTCAATACTTTTTTGTAGTTTTGAGATGCCAGAAATGGCCAGTACCCTAGGGGAAAGCATGCTAAAATAATTAAACATATCTAACGTAATACATCCTTCAATAAACATGTCCCTAAGTTGACCATATATTTTATTACTAGCCATATTCATTTCATTTGGAGACACTTCCTCATATGCTTCAGTTTGCAAAATATTAAACAGTCTACTGTTATAATCATAAATGTCCATCACAACCAAACCTCTCCCCTTATCTGGTTTCATAATTCTTATTCTTTGAATCCTTAAAAAAGCAATAAGATCTTTTTCCTCAACTGTCCTGTTTACCATTGCGTTGTTGTTATGAACATTCCTCATATGCCTAACATCCAGTTCACACATTTTTTCAAATAAGATTAATACGGGTCTATATTATGACATCGAATGATAAAAAGAGTGAATGCTCTTTTATCGAACACTAAAAGTTGAAAACACTGAATGCCAAACACAGAACAATGATTTTTTTTCCCAGGGAAAAAATATCACCGGGCCGTTTTCGGGACTTTGTCATTTCCTCCACTGTGGTACGATCTCAGAGTTGGTATATTTAAGTAGGGGGTGTTGGGGTCACAGTCCCCCACAATGGGGGTGTGGGGGTGACACCCCCCACACACACTTGATTCTTTTGTTTGGATTTGTTTTTTTTTTGTGGAACAGCGATTTTTTTTCCCTCGGAAAAAAAATCACTGTTCCGTGTGTTTGACATTTACTGCTTTCAGTTTTTAGTGTTTGATAACAGAGCATTCACTCTTTTTATCATTTGACATTGTGATATAGACCCAATTAATACTGAGTGTAAGGGTGAGGTTGAACATACTAGGGACCCTGTAGTCATTATCATATCTACTACAACCTTCCTATAATGCTTCTATATACTAAGTTTTGCATACAAATTCAATGTTTACAAGTATATTATACCTTCTTTAGTATACTACCCTTAAAAGATTTTGATTATGCTATAGTTACTAAGAGTGGTTCATCTTCTGTTAAAAAAAAAAATAAAAAATTTAATCAATTTTTTGGTATAATGTTTTTATGTAACAATTACTGCTGTTTGCATTGTTTCTGTTATATCCTCTATTAATTTTGTATGTTTTCCTGGAGCTTTTCTCCCCAGGCCTCTACTGAAAATGGACATGTATCCAGTTAGACTAGCCCGGTCAACAAATGTAAAATAAAATAAAATAAGTATTGTTGCTCGTTAGTACAACATAATTTAAGATTTACCTTCCTTAAAAGCAGTTTAATATCAACTAAAACATCAGTTATTTGCATTCAATTTGCTGGAACAAAGGTAAGCCCCTTAGATAACATTAGCTGTTCCTATAGTTAGATCAGTACTTATTTATTTATTTTATTTTTATTTATTTATTTAAATTTGTTGACCAGGAGTGTCCGACTGGACGTGGGTCCATTTTCAGCGGAGGCCCAGGGAGAAAAGCTCCACAGTAAAATAAACAGACAGTAGTTACATTGGATTACATAGCGATTAACAATTTAACATAGAAATTACTTACAACATATTTACAGATGAAGAACATAGTACATCAGTAGACAACTAGAATCTTTATCTGTGAAGTACATAACAGGCATTAACAAATGTAACAATGAGAAGTTCCTGCTGTATAATAAGTACTAGGCTTATGAGCATATGAGCTTGCTATTATCAAGGTAGTTAGTGGAGGTGAAAGAAAGGTAGTAGTTGGATGGGGTGGATGATATTAGAGTGGGAGTTGCAAGGGCATAGCCAGCATGTTTTTAGGTGCGCTTTTAATAAAGTTTTGAAGTTGGTGCATGATGGTACGGAGGTAATTGTGGGTGGGAGTGAGTTCCATAATTTGGCTATGGCGCAAGAGAATAGTGCTTCACCAACAGAGTTATTGGCTTTAGTGATCTGCAAGTGATTTTTGTTGCTGGATCTTAGTGGTCTGGTGGTGCGATAGGGTTGGAGTAGATTCTGGAGGGATGGGACATTTAGTGGATGGTTTACTAGTTTGTGGGCGAGTGAGAGTTGATACCACTGAAGGAGGTGAGGGAGTTCAAGCCAGCCCAGTTCAGCAAGTGAGAGACAGTGGTGACTACGGTAGGATGCCCCTGTGGCGAATTTGGTGATTTTGTTGTAGCAGGTCTCTAGCTTGTTTAGATCACATTGCCTTAGGTTGGTATATACTGGAGAGGCATAAAGTAGGGTGGAGATAAGGTGGGAATTTGCTATTGAAATCTTTGCTGCTTTGGTGAGAAATTGTTTATTTCTGTATAATGCTCCTAGTTTTTGTGGACTTTTTATGGTCATGGATATGTGAATGTCAAATTTTAGTTTATTGTCTATTTCCACTCCTAGCAATTTGGTGTGTTCAGTTGGGTATATAGTGGTGTTGTCTTTTGCTGTGATGTTAAAGTGAGAGTTGTTTTGAGTATGTTTGGTGGGTTGGAAGATGAGTAGTTTAGTTTTGTTTGGGTTGAGTATTAATTGGGCATCGGATAACCATGTTTCAACAGAGGAAAAGGCTTCCTGTGTGACTTTTTGCAGTTTGGGTAGGGATTGGGCTGAGCAGATGATGGTTGAGTCATCTGCATATTGGATGAGTGTGCCATGTTTGGTGGCAGAGGCTAGATTATTGTTGTAAACAGGGAAAAGTAGGGGTCCAAGGATGGATCCTTGGGGAACCACTATGGAGACAGGTAGTTGGGGAGATATGTCATTCTGCCATACAACGGGTTGTTGGCGGTCAGACAGGTAACTCTGAAACCAGTTGGTGACTGATTGTGAGAAGGATAGGTTATTGAGGACAGCGATAAGTTATTTGTGTGGGACCATGTCAAATGCTTTAGATAGGTCTAGGAAAGTAGCAGAGGAGAGATAGCCATTGTTTTTATGCTGAAGGATAGTGTTAGCAAAGGAGAGTAAGGCAGTGGTGGTGCTATGGTTTGGTCGGAAACCATGCTGAGTACTGGAAAGGAGGTTGTTAGTAAGGAGGTAGTCTGAGACCTGAGAGTGTATGCATCTCTCTAGTATTTTGGAGAGTGGAGAGAGAATAGCTATGGGGCGGTAATTGGTTAGTTCTGCAGAGGGTCCGCCTTTGTGGAGGGGAATTATATGTGAGACTTTCCACAATGTGGGAACGTAACTTTCTGACAAAGATCGGTTAATCAAGATGGATACTGGGTAGGCCAGAGCATCAGCTGCGATTTGTAGGTATTCAATTGGGAGGTTGTCTGCTGCTAATTTGGTGGGTTTAAGTTTAGTTAAGAGTTTTTTTTATGTTGGAGGTAGGTACAGGAGAAAAGAGAAGGCAGTGGGGAGATTACTAGTTGAAGGTGTGGGTTGGAGGGAGGGGTTGTGTTGTTTAGCTAGTGATAGTATGGTTTGGGTGAAGTGTGTGTTGAATGAGGTAGCAATATTTTCTGAGGAGTGAGGGATGTTAGGAGGAGGGGTACTGACTTTACCTGGGTGGAGGATGGAGTCTATGGAGGACCAGAATTGTTTGGGGCTGTGTTGTGAGGAGTCTAGGGCAGACTGGTAGTACTGGAATTTGTCCTGTTTTATTAGCTTTTTGACTCTATTGCGTAGTTCCAGGAATGTTTGTCTAGCTGCGGGGGTTTTGGTTTTGCACCAGTGCTCCCAGGCTTTATCCCTGTTTTTCATTTCTGACTTAGTGGTTTTCTGTAGCCATGGGGAGGGTTGTGCTTTGGTTCTGGAAAATCTTATGGGGGTATGGTAATTAAGGATGTTCAGGAAGGTAGTATTAAAAAATTCAACTGCGTCATCTAGACTGAGGTACTTTAGAGCATGCCAGTTACATTCTTTGAGGGATGAGATGAATGTGAGTGGGTTAAAGTTTATATTTTTACGTATTTGACGATAGATGACAGGTTTAGCTTGGTACAGGTATTTTTTGAGTAGGAATGTTCGGGAGTGATCACTGAGGCTATCTGATAAGCAGCCTGTTATATATGACTGGGGGTTCTTACTGACTAGTATCCAATCCAGGGTAGTGTGCTTGCTGGAGTTTTTATTTATCCTTGTTGGTGACTGGATTAGTTGGATGTAGCCATGAAGGTGTACATGATGGGTTGGATTGTCGCCAGAACAGGATTGCCAGTCAATATTGAAATCACCTAAGATGATAGTTTCTTGGGGGAGATGGTGGGAAGACCAGCTGAGGAGGTTTTATAGTGGAGGGATGTTTTGGCCAGGTGGGAAGTAGCATCCAATTATGTTGATGGTTTTGTTTTGGTTAATTTTGAGGTTGGTATATATTATTTTTTCATTGCCTATTTGTGGAGCTGATGATTTTAAGATCTGGATGTTTAGATGCTGTTTAAATATTATAGCTACACCACCTCCTTTTTTGTTTAGCCGGTCTACTCTTAGTATGCCGTAACCTGTAGGGAGTATTTGCTCACTGGTAATGTGAGGTTTTAGCCAGGTTTCTGTCAGGATGACAATATCTGGGGAGTATAAGTCAATGGTGGCATGGAGCTCATGGACTTTGTTGGATATACTTCTAATATTTAGGCTTAGTAGAAGGAAGTCACTTGGCTTTCTATTGGCTGTAATATGGGAGAAGTTGTGGTTTCTAGTCTGATTATGAGGATTGGGGTTGGAGATGGTAGGGCCAGGGTTGGGGTGGATGTCTCCACTTAGGGCTAGTTTTGATATGCATGAGATTATTAGTTTTCTCAGTTTTTGAATGTGTTTGTTTATAATGGAAACTTTATGATTGTGCTCTGTGGGTAATAGGTATGGTGGGAGGGTTACTATGTTAAGTTGTAGGGATGCTTTACGTTTGAGTAATATAGTTGGTAGAATATGTGGGGGGTACATAGGGATGGTTCTTGAGCTGGTGGGAGGGGAGCTGAGTATGGGTGAGACATGGGTGGTGGTGTGAGTAGTAGTACAGTGGTAGTGGTTAAGTGGGGGAATGATGGAGCTTTGGTAGGATGTAAGATATGCAAGGAGAGTGCATGCAGTGAGCAAAGGAAAGGTATGCTTGTAGATGTCAGTTGAGGAGGTGTGAAAGTAGAGGGAATATGGAGGAGGTAGTGTTGGGTTAGCGCTGTGGTTGGCTATTGGAAAGATGGGAGGGGTTTGAGTGCAATAAAGGTGGGACCACTGGGGGCGGGAGGAAATAGGGGGCAGGGTGGGGAGCGAAGCGGGTAGACACCCTGTTAGGGTCTTGTATGAGGGGCTGGAAACAATCACAAAGCAAGACAAGTATGTGTTAAGAAACAATCACAATTGACCAAGGACTGCTCTGAAATTGTATGTCTTTTCTTAATTTCTCAGGTGGAAAAACAGGATAACCTTGTATCAGTAGGCTACTGTGGTCATAGTTTAAATTAACAAACACACAGTATTGATCAGTTATGGATACTATTTGCTAACAGAAGGAAATAAGAGAAAGTGGAAGATGTGTGTGGTGGTGGTGGGGGGCTGCTTACAGCCAAAGCACAGTGCTCTCCAGGGGAAAATGAAAATTGGCTCAAACAGGTAGACACATACTCAAAGTTAACTGTAGCTGTTTGCAGACAGTTCAGACCCGGACTGCGCTTCTCTTATAAGAATGTTAAAGGTGGTACCGCAGTTGAATACTTAAGAGTGGTGTTAGGTCTAGAAAAGAAGAGTACAGAGAGGAGTAAGCACTTTTGAGATGGTAAATATATATTATAAAGATTATAAAAAACACACTGAGCAAATAGCTACCACATGCAGGACAATGTCCTGAACCACTACTTAGTATATGCAGATACTGAGCCAATTGGAAGAACATTAGAAAACAAAAACCCAGACAGTTATGCAGCCACAGATAAAAATATAGCGAGCAGCAATCTGTCGTGGTTCTCTAATGTGATTCTATCCACCAGTATCAGCACAATCTTATAGAAATAATTTAGACACTAGTATGAGCTGTCTACACGCAACACAATTACATGAATAACATTAGTGAACAAGGTGCAGCTATGCAAATAGACCATACAAACTATTATACTATAAACAACTTGGTGCATACAAAAATGCTAGCATGCCATAGTAACATCAATAATAAAGCATAAAACATATTAGATGTCTAACACAATTCAACATAAACATATACAGTTGTAAAATGTCTAATACAATTCAACATAAATAGGCATTTACAGTTATAAATGTTAAAAATCCCCTTCTGAATTACAAACCACTGTTACAGGAGAAATGTCATTCACAGAAACATCAGTACACCAAAGTTTGAGATGTACCTTCCTTAAAAACAGTTTATCAACTAAAACGTCAGTTATTTGCATTCAATTTGCAGGAACATATTAGCTGTTCCTATAGTTAGATCAGTATTTGAATAATTATAAATTTTAAAATCCCCTTCAGAATTACAAACTACGGTTACAAGAGAAATGTCACTCACAGAAACATGTCCAATATTTAAAAAGCTTTATTCTTCTTCTTCACTACTATGGGATCCTTCTTCCGACCCTCCTTCCGCCATTAGTTCCGCCTCCGAGAACGTCTTTGGGGTTGGTTGTTCATGGAAGAATATGGCCATCCAGTTATATTGCGCTGATTCCCCTGGTAGGTCACTCAAAAATCCTGCTGTATGGGTTGGCCTACCAGTCCTTCCTGATTATGCATTTGTTTGATCCATTTGGATTTTCTAAGTGGCAGGGGTTCCTGGTTCTCGCCATCTTGGAAACCAGGTCAGAAGTTGTTTTTTGCACTGGTGTTACTAACAGAAGTATAATCCTTGGAGTTAACCTAATTGTATTGGTGGCCCCTTCCTTTACCCCTCCTACTTCCCCAAACTTGAGAATGGTAATCATTGCTGTCCTTGTCCAACTTCCAAATTTTAGTTAAGCGCATTTTGTTCAAATGTTGCTCTATATTACTAAAAATCCACATATGTTCCATCTTAACCTTTTCATAATCCAAGTCTTTTTTTAAATCCATGTCAAGTAAATTAAGATCATGGGCTAATGCCTCAATCAGTTTATTGTCACTGTTAACTAATATCTCCAGAAACTCACATTTGACTCTGTTAAAAAACTCAAGAAGCTCACAATGTAATGGAGAGTTAAGTTCTAGTCCCATGGGATATCTCCAAACACGCAATCCCTTTGGGGCTTGCTTTCTTCTAATACATTCAATTAAATAATTGTTTTCTAGTTGCAGTTTTTTGTATTCCATCATTTTATAATCCAAAATGTCTAATTTTTCATAAATGGTGTCAGCCGAAGTTTGTGTGACAACCCCCAGTTCAAAACCATTAGTCAACCATTCATTAAAATTTAGTATATCACATTGATACACATAATATTTGTTGGTTGGTTCATATTAGTGTTCTGTCCTACCAGGACATTCTGTGTAGGGTCAGATGGCTGCTCGGCTATGTTCCTGCCATTATTGCTGTCTGCAGGGTGAGTGTTACCTCGATTAAGAGACCCATTCCTCTCCAAGGATGAAAATGTGTAGTTAAAAGTATGGTGGTTCAACTCTTCTTATTTTCAGACATCAGCCAAAGCCTCCACCTACCCAGTTAACTGCTGAATGAGAAAGGTGAGTTCGCCAAATGAAACATTTCCTGGTTTGGTGCTGTTAACACTAGAAGCAAAAAGTATTTGTGAGCCTGTGTCAATGCCTTCGGCCATATCCACAAACCTCAAACAATATATACGATAAAAACAATAAACAAACTGTTAACCAAAAGCATAAAATGACCGGATGGAAACTGACCAGGATAAAAACAAAAAATTGTAATAATCCAACTAATACCACAAACAGATAAGTGCTTTTTTCTGAAATTTAAAATAACACGGACTTCAATAGCTACTCAAGTTACTCTGTCCTCTGTTTAAATAACAGAACACAATCAATTACCTAACAAATTGACATCATTATTCAATTAACTAAATAAATAAATTCAATTAACCATTAATTACATACATGTGTATGTGCAACAGACTGAAGTCTATGCTGCTGCTGCTAATAGACCAAGGTGGGTAACTTATCACAACCTACATGAAGTGTAAATTATAGAGAGCTATAGGGTAGATAGAGGCACACTACAGAAATTCTGCAACCTCTGTCATCCTCAACTCAGATCCAGAGAAAACCAAGGGGGACCCATACCTTAGCTAAAGGTACCTTTCAGAGAACAACAGGAGATATGCTTGGGGTGTCACAGGCATCGGCATCCAGGATCCTCCACCAATTCTTGAAGGCTATGCTCCAACATGCCAGTGACCATATATATTTTCCCTGTACTACTGAGGACTGGGCCAAAAATATGCAGGAGTTATACCCTCTAGCACACTATCCTGAAGTATTGGGTGCCATAGTCTGCACACATATAGAAATGAAGGCACCACCTGGGGAACAGGGAATGCTCTACATTAAAAGAAAGGCCTTCCACTCTGTTAACTGCTAAGTCATGTATAATACCAACAGAATCATCTTGAACATGTGTGCTGGCAACCCTGGCAGTTGCCACAACTCACATATCTGACACTGTATCAAATGTTTGCTAGGGGAGATATCCCACAGGGTCATTTACTGAGGGATGCAATGGAACCGTGGTTGATGACACCCATCAGAAATGCACACACAACTGCTGAAGAACACCATAATGAGGCAAACGCTCAAACCATAAATATCACAGAGTGTGTGTCTGGGATGCTGAAGTTGCAGTTCCAGTGCCTAGATACATCTGGGAGAGACCTGCAGTATAATCCATGGACATGTACTGAAATATTGACAGTATGTGCCATGCTGCACAACTTCATCCTGAGAAAGTAGCTTCAGCAGGATCAGCAAGGGGAAGGGGCACACATCCCACCACCAAGGCCAAAGTCACCACAGCCACAAGCAGGTGAGGAGTCAGAGGGGGAGCCAGCAGCTGCTGTGCACATAGGCAGATGTAGGTGTGTTCAATATGCCCTTGCATTAGCTAGCAGACAATGCATAGCATACTATCTCATGACCTAAGGGCCTAAAAACGCACATATCTAATATATATATATATATATATATATATATATATATATATATATGGAAACACTTCACATAATCGAATGACTGAAATCTCGAATTTCATATGGTCGAGACCATATGATCGAGATTTCCGTAAATCGAATATGTGTAGTGTTCAAAAATAAGAGTTTAATTAGCTTAATATGTTACGTGCACACAGAGGCAAGTATTGTTGTACGCTCTGTGTGTACGTTATGTTTTATTTGTTTTGCGGTGTTGACAGGAAATGAGAAATCTCCCGTTTTGCGCTTCCGCATACAGCGCAAGACAGGAGATTTCCCATCTCCCCACTGTAGCGCGATCTTGGAGTTGGTATATTTAAGTAGGGGTGGTGTGGGGGAGCAGTGGGGCGAAGCCCCCCTGCAAAAGCGAGGTTTGTGTTTTTTTTTTTATTTGTTGGTTTCACTTCAGAAGTTCGAGTTTCCGAAACTCGATCTTTTGGTTTCGGTTATTTGCAGTTCGAGATTTTGGTAATTCGAGCTTCTGAAGTGAATCCATATATATATATATATATATATATATATATATATATATATATATATATATATATATATATGGTAACATTGATGTCATGCATTTTCACAAACTTTACCTCCACATGTATTAGCTGTGTACAGCTTGCATCAGACAGGGTCAGCCCAGTTCTAAAACTGTTGCAAGTGCTGGATTTAAAAGTAAGTGTTGAACCTGGACTGTATTGTATAATAATATGGAATGACTGGCATGTCCTTGCATTTTGTTACTTGGTAGTATAAGTAAGTGAATGGTGGGAGATCGTAGTGAAATGACCTTAATATATGATAGCAGAGACTTGTTTGACTTATGTGTCCATTATTAAGTAGTAGGCCTCAGGCATCAAAGATTCACATAGTCATACATCTCAAAGGTAGTGATGGTCACTGCATGCCTTCAGTTTAGCATCATATCTTTCTACTGGAAAATCATTAAATAGAGTTGTTAGAAAGTAACGATACACATTTGAGTTTCAGACTTCACAACCATCACAAGATCAGTCACAATAAAGTTGGAACATTTTGATGCTATCAACTAACTTTATAAGACTAATACAAGTCAAAGGTCCAATTACTAGTCCAACATCACAAATGCAGATATACTAAGCACTGAGTCAGCTATGCACCCTGAGAATCAGATACAAATCTTATGTATAAAAATGTGAAAGCCCCTTAGCAGTTCGTTTTAATTCAGTTCATGGAGGGTCAGTCAGTGGTTTAAAAGGCTGTGTTTTAGAGCAGGGCATAGCATATAATAGTTTTCTATTAAAAAATAAATTGTTATTTAAGGAAACTGTATTTATTTTAAAATATGGTACACTGATACCTGCTGGACTGAATACGGAGTGCAGTTGGAAGTCTTTTCTGTGAAGTTTTTAGGGATTGGATGATTGATGTTAATTGTTGAGAGTATTTAATGATGGTTTTTATTGATAGTAATTAACTCATGGAAAGCCTGTGTGCCAAGGTGCTAGAGCAGTTTTGTATTTTTGTATTTGTATTGAAGGATTTAGATCACTGGCTGAGTGTTGGATTTTTTTATTTTAGTTTATTTGTTGTTTTGACAAAGCTTATGTATCCCTGAATCCAAATGATACAAAACAGGGATATGGCACAGTTATCATTTGCACAGGGTGTTGTGGGGGGGGGGGCAGGAAGTCTAGGCTGACACAAAAAGTCAGTGAGTGTGTGTGAGTAAGAAACAGAATCAGGCAGACAGGCAGACATTTGGATAATCCAACAAATGACCGGTGAGACAAAATGTGTTTTAAGCTGCACGGCTGAATCATGTGACTGTTGTGTATGTGTCTGTAGGATCCTCCAAATGAAATTGATGTGTGAGTGTCTTCGTGAACACAGCCAAGCTCTGTCCTAGCTATACATCTTGGTATGTTGGACAGGTGTGCGCTGTGCATGGTAGAGATGGCAGTTCATCATTGTCATCCCCAACCATGAGAATTGGCTCTGCCAGGAGTTGCACTGGCAAGTCAACGCCCACAGTCAGATGCACTGCTGCTACCTGAATGTAACTGATATCTGCTGGATGAGCTCCCTTCATGAGGATGCCCAAGACCATGGCCCCATGGCCTGCCTTGTTTGGATGTGGACAGCTCAACCACTGAAAGAGGAGTGGACGTAATGCCATTATGTGAGCATGATTGGGCATGGCCATATTGGCTGACAGCAGATAATGTGGCTGACCTATGCCCATGAGTATGCTGTCCTGCTCCCAGCAGATGTTCCATCACAGACACCACTCATTCTATCACAAACATCCCTCATTCCAGTGTGTCATACATCCAATCCATTGAATTGGCAACATGATGAAGGCAGTCACACATGTCAGCCTTTGCCACATCTACAAAACTAAGCATTTCTTTGCTGCACCTATAGGAACACACCTGTGCCTCCTTGAGGGCCCTAAAAATATACTGAGTGGCACAGGAAGAGACACCTGTATCAGGTGGAGGATGGGCAGCAGGCCTCCTCCAAGCACCCCTAACAACCCTCCTGCATGGCACCTTGCCCACACCTTGGCTATGGCCAGAGTCAGCAGGCAGTGAAGCCAAAGTAACCACATGTCCCTGATTAATTGTCTCACCCTCCACCTGTTCAATATTTGAGGGCTCACTGGAATGGGTAGCTGTAGGCCTACTGGCTGTGTCCAATTGACTTTCAGGGGATGGCTGTATGTCAACCTCAGTGTCATATTCAACCTTTGCACCCCCTACTGTGCTTCTGTTTGGCCACGATCATCATCATCAGAGTCAGCTTATACTCCGACATCAGGTGGTAGAAGTCTCACATGTCCACTGTCAGGATTACCTGAATTAATAAGCAACAAATGCAGTAACAATTAACACCTAACTACTACACTCCAATATATGCTAGCAATAACAGTTCTGCTATTATTGGACAGTACAGCAATACACACAACAGTCTTGACATCACCATCACACACTAAAATATTTCCTTTAATTGCTCATCAGTACTGACATAAAAATGTTTAGCTTACCATGTGCAGACGAGGGTATCCTTTGCATGCCACATGGTCCTGGAAGAAGTTAAGGAAAAGGTAAGGACAACATCATCACAATTAGCAGTAACACAGGGGGTAATACTTTTACCCCTTTATATGTCCATTAACTATACTTTCAACAAGAACTTGGATGATAACTCCAATCTAAGCTAATCAGTGAGAATGTATTGTTAACCATAGCAATATTCAAACCCCCCACAAAAAAGAAATGTCTTATGAAGGGGAAGTAACATATATTGATTTAAATTGTTTTGCTGTACAACAGTATTCAACAATTGAGATACAAAAGCCTACCTGGAAACTGTTCCTGGGATATGCTTGCTCTCCCTGAAACAGTAGCTCCAATGTTGAGGGCATGCTGTCCTGCAATTTTGTGGGAGCTGTCTGGATCCCTGACAGTGGACAGGAACTTTTCACTTGGCTTTAGTGGTGACTCTGTAGCAGGCCCCACGTACCTGTCTGTTCACGGCCCACTGCAGCTGCTCTCCTCCATGCAGATGTGATCATGTCAGTTGCCATATGGCACACCTTCTCATATGTCCTGCCTTGGCCACACACAGCATTAACATCGTCGACAATCTGCCACCAAATGTACATTCTGCGTAACATACCTCCCCATCCCCTTTCATGCAGGAAGGCACCATGTTGCCTAAAAGTTTCAACAATAACCTGATTCTCAACATCAGTGAAGTATGGTCTTTGAGGATTGAGATGCCTGAGTGGCATAGTCCTTGGTGTCTTAAAAGACAATGAAAGAATAGTGCGCATAAGTATAGCATGACTACAAAATAACTGTTCCCAGATAAAACAGAAAAGGTAGCATGTCAGTATTGCTCACAGGGGAAACATAAAACAGTCTAGAGATTTGAAATAAGAGTAACAGGCTGGATGCAAAAAGTAGTGTAACAATAGCAGCATATCCTTCTTTGTGCCATAACAAAAATGCAGCATTGGTTCACCCCAAAAGAACAGGCAAATGACACATTTTGTTAAAACAAATATTTGAAATGCTAAAAGTGCCATCAGATCAACTCTCCCTAGAACATGTCTACAGATTTATTACAGAACATTCTATTTTAAGTTCTTGCCAATCAAGCATACCTGTGAAATGCCTTGACAAACTTGCCCATGGCATCTGTACACTTCTAATTAATGCATACAGATAAAAGTGTAAAAGCCTTTGCTTCAGATTTTTCTTAATAATATTCCAGCATATGCAGTATGTAGCTGACAAAATGCAAGCATACCTTCTGAAATTCAGTAATCCTGTGTGTTGATATTTCTCAAAGTATTAGCCCTTGTTCTATGTTTTCATCATAAAAAGTCTCCTTACCTTCAGTTTTCCTAGCTACATGGTTGCCTTTTTATATGGTGTAGATTCAGGGCTGTTAGGACAGTGAAGATGTAGATCAGATGTGAGCTGATTGGAATTGCTGAATCCTGAATACTTTGCTCTGTGTAGCACATGTAAACATAGTGCAGGTACTCCCTTGGTGCTTGATTTTGATTGATTGCAACTGTGAATGATTATTGGTTGGGAGAAGGAAAACAGCACTGCAGGCTGCTCTAAATCTAGTGTGTGTCAGGTTAGACATACAAAGTGTTAGATATAAGGCTGGAAATGTAAGAAAGCAGTGCACAGTTCACAGGTTCTGTTCATTACCAACCAAGCTCCCTTCATTTGTTGGAACTGCATATGATATTATTGCCATTTAATATCCTCACACATCTTAAGGCCAATGATATAGAAAGGCTTGCAGAGTTTATGTTTCAGATTACTGGTCAGATAAAGAGAAGAATGACAAACAAACCCAGAGAGGTAAGACAGGGCTGTATATTTATAAACAATTGTCATAACTGGTTGCGTGATCACTTAGTGCACTACATCTAGAAATAATAAATGTACAAATAACACTTGTATGGCTTTATATTACTGTAGATGATGTTCCAGTTGGTTGTATGCAGAATGATTTCAGTTCCTTGTTGCAAAACTGTTTGTGTGACAAAGAGGGATAAGGCACCCTTCCTGTGTTCTTAATCTTCATTGGAATGAGAGTTCAAATCCAGACCTACGTAGACATTTCTCATGTAAGAGACATTAGGAACAATAAATATAAAAAATCCTGTAGCAGTGCATTTTAATTCTGTTCATGGAGGGATTAGTTCTGATTTAAAAGGCTGTATTTTGGAACATATTGTAGCTGAAAACGCCCTTGCTCTTAAAAATAAATTGCTATTTAAAGAAACTATTTTCATTTTAAAATATAACACACTGACACCTGCTGGACTGAATAAGGAATGTAATTGGAAAACTCTTCTGTAATTATTTGATTATTTAGTTTTTATTGAATAATTAATTGATTGGTTTAACTATTTGCATTATTTAAGACTGTGTTAATCTGTGTTTTATCAACTCAAAGAAGGCTGAGTAGCAGAGGCACTAGAGTCATCTGGATTGTAATAAACTTACTGTGTGGATTTTAACTGATGTCCTGGTTATTTCTCATATCACTGGTGTTTGTTGCGGAGATAAATCAGTAGACACCACTCAAATTAAGGCCAAGTGTCAGATTAACCTTCCAGTTGCAATTGTTTAATTTCTCCCTGCTTGGCACTGCTGATCTCAGCTTAACATAGCACAAACCCTTTTGCTATCATTGCTTAGATTTGCACAATACCAGTAGATGTGATAATTGAAACTGGAGGGAAAGCATCAGTCTCCATTGCTCTAGTTTGGTTGGTAGACATGGCTGGCATTAGAGAGGACAGTGGTAAGTTTAATGCACAGACGTGGGGTGTCCAGGAGTGCAGGATATTTACTGGACTCCTGGTAAAGCACCACAGCCAAAGGCTTTTGCAGGGGGACTACTCTGGCTCCCACTACAAGTCAGGCATGGAATAGTTTGGTCCAGACTGTATCTATTTCCACTGGTATCCCACACACTGGAGAGCAATGTAGGCATCATTTTAATGATCTACACAGGAAAAAATGGAATACTCTCAAGCACTGGCAGGAGGACTTTGAGACTGCGGACATCCTAAAGATGTGTTAGTATGACATTAATAGAGCACTTATAAGAATAAGATTAGTATGATATTAATAATGTACTCATAAGACTTAGAAAGATAAATATAGGCAAGACCGGTATACATAATGCTCTTCTGTTTTTTATCTTCTTTCGCCAGCTGCACTGAGCATGAGTTCAATTGTCAAGCTCATGTAGCTCAATTGGAGATACTGAGGGAAGCAAGTAGTGTGCATGCAGCAGAAGAAGTATGTCATTGTAGTATTTAAAGTTAAAGATAGGTTTTTGGGCTTTAATACAGTTGTAGCAAATTGAGCATTCATATTCCCACTGAAAAAGCAAGTATGCATGCATAACTCTGTAGCAAAAATCAATTGTAAGAGTCCAATACTACACTGCAGACAGAGGTTGTGGGTTCAAATACCACAATTGTCAACTATACCATACTGTTATTTATTCAATAATATTTACATTACATTAAAAACCCTATACCAGTGACACAAATGTCCCACTGTAGTCTGTATAAAAGGAACATGCATATGTGCAATATATGTTCATTTCAAGGATTACTTTCAGCAATCTGCAGTATAGTGCGTATCTGTTAGGATGTATACTTAAATGTAATACTTCAGATAAAAGACATATAAATGTATTAATGCACTGTATGTCATTTATAATGGTACTAATTTTATTTTTTTTTCTCTCACCCCAACCCTTATCTCTCGTTTTTATGTTTTCTATTATGTGTCCTCAAAATGTCTCCATGCCACCCATGTGTACACAACACTAAATGGTACAGTGCACAGTGAAGTAGGCCAGCCCCAGTGGATCATCCTAACCCTGCTACATCAGCTCCAGCACCGATGACCAGCACATCTGGGAACCAAACTGGTAGCACTGCCTCTGCTGCCCCTGCACTACCTGCACTGTCAGGTAGTATTGCCCTTGAAGATGGTGCACTGGTACCCTCTGGGAGCAGGGCAGAGGTGGTGATTTCATCACCCACATGGAGTTGCCAGGGATGGTGCGTAGGGTCATGCATTGCATCATTGATGTACCCCTATGTTGGATGGAAAGGCTGCTCTCCCTCATGCTTCATAGGAGAAGGAGGAAACATCAAGCACTCCAGCCACCAGAAGAGTAAGGTGACAGTGATGATAGTCCAGTGGGTAAGGACTCAATTCTCACTTTGTCCCAGCTTGATTGGCATGAGCTTGCATTGTCCACTCCCTCACCCCAATTATGGTGTCCCCCAACTTTTTATGTCCATCACCATCCCTGTTTCTTGTCATGTTTGTCTTGTATGTTTGCATTTGCTTCCTCAGCTACCCAACTTACCTGACCCAGACATACCTATGTCCCTTATCCAGCAGTCCTCGCTTCCTGAATTAAAAAATGTGCTCCTTTCCCACATAAAAAAAAAAAACAAGAAATTATTCCGTACATAGCTCTCCATTTCTCACACATGTTTGTTGTCTGTACAATATGATTGCATTGTTGTCACCCCTCTTTGTGGAGGTGACAGTTGAAATTCAGTTAATATTCTGCAGCTATTTTCAGTTTACACTGTTAAAGAAATGGATAGCTATGGTTCTTTTCTCCCTCCCTCCTGCACATTCCTGTACTGCTTTCCCTTTGTTCTTCCCCCTGCTTGGTCCCCATTTCACTACTTTCCTGTCTACCCAATTTTAACACATTTAATCCTGTCAAAAAATAGAATCACTAACAACACACATAAGTAGTAGAAAAAGCAATGAAGCTCTTCACTTTTTGGCCTCTCTGTTTGCAAGGAGGTGTGCATCATGCAACAATGCATAGTGACAGTGAGCAGCAGTACAATGCTGCAGTTACCTCTGTGCAATGCTAGCTTAACCCTGCTGATCTATGCCAATACACAGCAACACATGTACTATAAAGAATTCATGTCATTGCATTATCAATGTTTATTTAAAAGTCTTTAAAAGTATTGGATAGACCTGGATTCAAACCCAGTATCATGTGAGCTCAACAAGAAACATGTCAATGCATTTACGCCTGCTGCCACAGCATATGTGCTTCATAGACTCAATACTAACTTTCGCTCTCCTATCTAAGACACAACAGAAGAGTCTTTGTGGGTTCTGTTCAAGCAGCTTTATTTTATACAAACACATTACAACAGAAGATTACTGACTTTATCTTAAGTAACTTATTTACAAATTAACAACTGTGATCTTGCATGCTCTCTCCCTAGCTGCTCTTTCAAAATGGCACAAGGAATTGCATGTGTCTAGAATTTATACCTGCACGTACAGCCTTGACATGCTTCTTAAAGATACAGTGTACACATCACTTGCACTCTGATCTACACTAACTCTCAGACTTTAGCAGTGTGGCTCATGTTTTCACACTGCTTAACTACACGCAAACAAGGAAAGTAATAGAAAAGTGCATCTCACATGTGCAAACACCTTGCCATCTGTCCTGCAAAACCTGCTGCTCGACGTGCTATGGAAAATCAAATATTATTATGTATTACTGCTGCTTACTCTCCATTTCCTCTCTATGACATGAAATTACATGTGGAAACAAACTGAAGGCCCTATCTAACAATATGTCACATATTTACAATGCAGCCATGTGTTGCCTCCCCCCAAGCACTACAACCCTGGTGTCTCAATACTTTGTCCAAACATTTATCACCTACAGTACAGAAATTAATATAACATCTTGTGTGATATGCAATGCACATCAATATGGTAGCATGCAGAACTAGAACTATTGACCCATAAGCCTAAAACACCTTATCTACAAGGCTAGGGAATGAATCGTCATGGATCTTATCCACAGGAACATAGCTGACCTTCAACACACTTGACCTGACCCATTTTGGTTTTGTCAAGGGTAGATCTTGCTCAATAAACCTAGTAGACTTCTTTGATATTGACCCTAAAGACCTTGATGAGGGATAACAAGACATACCACTTATGATGAGTTCCAATGACTCTGACACCATCCCACATTCAGGTATCATATTGAAAATTTCCCATCTGAGAATTAACCCATACATTACTGGATAGATATCCAACTGGTTCACTGACAGAACACACACTGTCAAAGTTGGGGACTGTATCTCCACCACTAGACCACTTACCAGTGGAATACCACAATGATCTGTACTGGGCCCTCAATTGTTTGGAATCTATTTCTCTGAAGCCCAGGCAAAAGTAGATGGCCTGTGGTTTACCAAGTTTGCTGATGACTATCAACTGGACACAGTCATATAGAGTCCCCCAGCTATGTTAACGTATTACAGCAGGGGCTGACACAGACAAATGAATGGTGCCAAACTCACAGACTGAACCTTAAAGGAAAAAATGCCTAATTGTCCCCTTTGGCAATGAGGTACATATCCCTACTAATTATGATACATATAGCACCCCAGCAAGCTCAAACACAGTTTTGTGAGACTTGGGAACACATGTTGATAGTAATCTATACTTCAATCACTATGTGTCCATGGTGGTGCGACACACATTCTACACTGCACACCTCATAAATAAGGACATCACATCCAAGACCAGAGAGGTCATAGCTCTGCTGTACTCTACCCTTATCAGACCACTAATTTAGTACAATGTTCCCTTCAGTCTGTACTTCACCAGACATGAATAGCAAATGGAGAAAACACAGAAGTGTGTGACCTGGAGAATCCAGGGCCTCCAAAACATGACATACATGGAAAGGCTGAAAGACTTGTCACTGTACTCAGTATCATGTAGGGTACTGACAGGTGACCTATGACTGACCTACAGAGTAGTCTCAGACCCTATCCTACTGGAAATGGTGGACATCTGCAAATAAAATGGGACAATAATAACTTGCTCCAGGGATCTCAGCCTAACCTGTGACATAAACAGAGCATGATGGGGAGACAGATATATCTCCCAGTGATGGACACACCTCTACAATAGGGTCCCACTGCATGAGAAACAATGCTGCTCAATGACCCTATTCAAGTGCAATCTTGAAAACTGGATGGATGATTGTAAATTTACCCCAGGGCTGGCTTCTATGCCCCTCATGGACAGGCCAAGTGGGTGCTGATCACAATAATGACCATATAACTATGCTTACTAAGGGTACATGTGTTTTTACATGGTTAGGCTTGTAAACACCCTAGGGCCATTAGGCTAGTAACCTGCTATGAACCTATGAAGATATGAATATATGCAGGCCTCCCAATATCTTCTCACCAACATACCCTGCTGATGTCCATTATAAGTTGACCTGAAGTTGGCGTACAGTGCTGAGTTCTCTAGTCTGTGTACTTAGATAGGTAGGGGTTTGGTTCTCATTGTAAGCTACTAGGTGTGTGAGTGTGTCTGGATAGAAGAGCAGAAGTGTATATTCTACAGACACTGCTCCAATCCCATGGATTGACAGTATTTTGATACTCGCATATGTCTACAAAAAATATGATACTTGCACATGCATACACATCCATTGCATGCAGGTCTCCCAACATCTTCTGTCTAACAAGGCCTGCTGATGTCATCCACAACAAGTTGATCTGCAGTCTTATAAAAATCAGTCTTGTACCATGGCACTTGTGTACAGTACTAAGTTCTGTAGTCTGTGTACTTAGATAGGTAATAGGTGAGGGTTCTGTTCTCACTGCAGGCAACTGTGTTTGTTTGTTTGTGCTCTTGCTAGACATTACAGCGATCCTTTTACACTAGCCTGCCATATTCTCCTCAACAGGCACTGCTGATGTCATCAGCTATAAAGTGTTATCTGAAACATCCCAAATCAGACTTCAGCTGTGGTGTTGCCTTCAATACAGAAGTCTGTTGCCTGTTTACTTAGGTAGGAATTCTATTCTCACTACAGTCAAGAAACAAATATAGAATGTAAGAGAAGTATATAAGCAATGTTTCTGGAGGCAAAACTCTTGCATACACTCACTGGTTGTAAGAAAGGCATACTGTACATCCTCCACACATAGTATTTATACAACACACAGACTTTCTTATGCTGAGGCACTGAAATGTAATCTTCTCTAACTCCAAAGACCTGCCAGACATTCCACCTGAAAAAATGATCCTCGGTATTCCTGAAAATAGTCAACAGAAACACTATCTAGCACTGCATATACAGCCACTCCCACTGTAGCCTCAACTACCAAGCTCATAAGGCAAGCCAATACACAAACCAGGACAATAGTTATAGGGGACTCTGTCGCATGACATTCTGATGGCTTTCTCATCTACCGAGCAATGAGAAAATAATGGAAGTTGCATGTCAGGGGTCAGGATCTGCCAGGTCATACATGCACTCAAGCCATTGCACTACAGGTACTAGAATGATTCAGTCACATTTCATGTAGCTATAAATGACATGAGACATACCTCCCATGACTATATGAAGAAAGGCAATTATGGACCTCTCACACTGTGTGTCACAGTCTGGCATGTGCCTAACACTAAGCAGCATTCTACCATCAACAAGGATGAATCCACAGTATAAACAGAACATGACTGACTTTAAAAATTGGCTTAGTTTTTGGTATCACTCTAGGGGATACAATATTTGTTACCGTGGGAGGAAATGGTCAACAAACAACATTGCTTTGCCAAGGATAGTCTGCAACTGTCCCTTCCAAGCTTTCAAATATTAGTTAAAACATTGTCCTACCCCATAGACCCTTTTGTATATGATGCCAAATTGAAAAACCTTCCAACATAGCAAAATCTTCCCAAGAAAGTCTAAATGTGTTACTGTTCAATGCCAGGAGACTAAACAAGAAGTTTCACTTCCTTCATGCTCTCCACACCTTGGAGAAGATGGACATGTATAGAGTTACTGAGACATGATTTAAAGCCACAGAGAGTAAACCAGCTGTGATAGACTTCAGTGTATTCCACACATTTAGACCCAGAACAGCACAGACAGTGACTAAAGGTGGTGATTGGTGATGCCTCAACCAACAACAATAACAAGCATACTTCTGGGTTAGTTAAACAGTATGACACACTAGAGTTCTTCCATGTCCAGATTACCATAGACAAAATACCATACCATATCCTAGGAAGCTATTGGTCACCCACTATATCCCACAAAACCCATGGCTCATACTTAGACCTATTGGAGACACTGACCTTTTAACCAAACACCATATTCATGTAGCACTTTAATTGTCCCTCTATAAACTGGGAATGCTGTACAACCCCAGATTTGCAGGCACAGATATTTCTAGACTTTGTGAACACATGGTCTCTGGACAAGTTAGTGCATACACCTTCTAGAGGTACAAACATATTGCACATGGTACTAACAAATATGGGAAAATACTGTACACCCCTCCCCAGTGTCATGTCCTCTGTGGTAAGGTCAGACCACAATGCTGTCTTGTTCAAAATAAGAATCAATTCAGTAACCCAAGAAAATCTTGTAACAGTTAGAATCTACTCCAAGGCAAACTACCTTTTAATAAGTGATAACCTGTTAAAATTTCAAGCACCTGCAAACCCAGATGCACAGCAGACTGTGTGAAATTATTCACAGAAACTCTACACAAGCATGTCAATGATTGCATACAGGCTGCTGTGCCTACCAGGGCCAAGTACAACACTAATTAAAAAAACAAACAACTTTGGTGGAATCCAAAATTTAACAGGCTGTACAACAAAAGAAAAAATCATCTCAGGGATTCATGAAGCTTGTGCCAGATGCAGGCGTAGCGTAGGCGTCTAACACCAAATATGGCCGCCGAGCGATTCAATTACAATCCGATTCCACATGCACTACCAGCGTACTCCAGATCTGCGCAGCTCTCGGCGCATGTATGCTAATCATCCCATATGCAGTAGTGCAGCATGCAAATGAAGGTACATAGAGATTCATGAAGTGGTGCAGGTGTAGCGTAAGCATACAGAAATGTAAACCAAAAAAACGGTTTACATTTTTTCATACAGAACATCGGAGCCATGAAAGCGGACCAAACTTACGTATTACAAAGTTAACATATGCCAATGGATAAATATACAGCCAATGGCATAAAAAACATGCACAACACATAAAAAATAACATTTAATGTCATGGCCACACTAACGCAAAGTACAACCGCAGGGCATGTGTGCACAAACGGGAACACAAGGAAAAAATATATATGGATGTCATAAAATTGCAATGTAACACAAATCATGATTTCGCCATAATAGTCAATGGTATGCATGCTACACCACAACCAAAGCGCAAGGGTTGCTAAGGCTCTGTAACAGTGTTCGGCACGGTAACTATGAAATAGTAGTCAATGCCATGTAAATGAGGCAAGTAATACTGAATCGCAAAAGCCTTTCTGGCGTAAGGCTGTACCACACGATGTAACAGTATAACAACGAGGAGTGGCCTGGAGGTATACATGACATCAGCAGAGGTGTGTGCCACCGTAGCTCTAAGCACATTGGAGCATTGCTAATCCATGTTGCCCGTTGCTAAGCAAAGCTGCAGGATAGGGTTGTGGATGTAGCCATAGCTTTGATTAGCTGAGAGCACACAAGGTGACCGAAAGGGCATGTGTATGCGGATGACAACGCACTCAAAACCCGTTAAACGGCTGCATGTGGCACGCACCACAGCTGAAACAGGAAGGTTAAGGGAAGACAATAAGAAAATGCCGCAGTAGGGTAATTGGAGAACAACTGAGTAATTAACACCTATTAACTCACAGTGGGCCATTGATGGTAGCTAACAAGGCTGCTAGCAGCAACCTGCAGAAGAGGAAAGGGGAGGTGCCAGATTGCAAGGAAAAGAGAAATGTCACAGCAGAGCAAAGCAAACCTGCAGTAGATCGGCTATAGAACACATTTCGCAACACAATCCTGGGTTGGGAAAGTACAAAACAAGAAAACAGGCTGCTGGATGCATGCCTGACAATGGAAGGGGAATCGGTTTGAAAAGTGAAGGCAAGGGCAAGAGGTGATCCACGGCAGCCAAATGTAATTCAACACGGAAGGCACCACAAAAGCAGTACCTGCGGTAAAACACATAAGTAAGATACCCTGCAGCTCGGATTGTACATACACACCCTATGACATCATCAGCTTCCAAAGCACAATAGTATAAAGTGTGAAGACACCTCACACACACTCGTGTATTCCCAAACACTGCACCAGCGGTGTAAACAGACGGGGAACTTTTACAATGTACATGTTGGGAAATGCCATAGCTGTGATTCATCAGCAAGTGTTGGAGACTGAAGGTGGTGTAGAAGATGATGCTGACAACCACCTCAGGCACTGGAGGAGGAGAAGAGTGTTCAGACCAAGGGTAACCTACCAGGGGCTAGAGGATCTGGAGATAGTAGAGCATTAAAGGGTGGACAGGGACATCATACAGCAAATCATTGATCTGTGCCGGCCATGCCTCAGAGCCAGAAACAACAGAGGGGAACCCATCCCAGTGGACACGAAGGTATGTGTAAGCTTGAGAATACTAGTCACAGGTACCTTTCAAAGGCCAACTGGAGATATCATGGGGATCTCACAGGCATCAGCATCCAGGGTATTCCACCAGTTCCTGGATGCCATGTTACCACATGCCAATGAGCATATATACTTCTCTCGAACTCAGGAGGAGTTGGCCAGCAATATGTGCCTCTTCCACCATGTGGCAGACTACCCAGAGGTACTGGGTGCAATTGACTGCACGAACATACATATCAAGTCACCACCCGGTGAGCATGGTAGGCACTACATAAACCGCAAGGGATACCACTCCATCAACTGCCAGGTTGTGTGCAATGCCCAGGGCATTATCATGGATGTGTGTGCTGGCAGACCTGGAAGCTACCACGACTCCCACATCTGGCATGCCTCACAGCTGTACCAGCTATTTGTCAGGGGGGACATCCCATATGGCCACCTTGTGTGAGGTGGTGGCTATGCACTGGAGCCGTGGATGATGACTCCCATCAGAAATGCACACACACCCATGCAAGAATGCCATAATGAGGCACACGCACAAACCAGAATCATCATAGAGCATGTGTTTGGGATGCTGAAATCACGGTTCTGTTGCTTGGACATATCTGGTGGAGCCTTGCAGTACTCTCCAGGCACGTGTGCCCACATCTTCATAGTATGTGCCATGCTACATAATATGATCCTCCAGAAACAGCTGCAGCAGGGACATGATGGTGAAAGCCCTCACAGCCCACCGCAATTGCCTAAGGGCACCACAGGCACAGAGGGATTCAGACCATGAACACCCTGTGCCAGCCTCAGTAGGCAGATGGAGGTGTGCCCAATATGCTCATGCCTTAGCAAAGAGGGAACGTATAGCACATACACTGACAGTATAGGCCCCTACAGACTGACACACTTCTCCATCTGCACACACAGTAAAATGGATGGCACACACACACACAAACACCTGTAAATTGTCATGTATAGGTGGTCTACTGTGTGCATCCTACATAGGCAGCCCTCAACTATTGCACACACAACTGCTATTGGCACAAGGTAAGTCAATACCTGAACAGTAAATTAAGCTAACAGCATGTGTTGATATTGTTATGTATAGGTTCCTAGGCACATCGGTAGGTACATGCCTAATTGTCAGAGGCCATTCATAAGCCTAGCCAAAATGTGTCTGCTGTCACCACCCCATTGATTAAGTAACTGTTCCTCTGTGGAGCAGAGCCAATTGTGGGATCCATGGGGTGTAACCACTATTCCCCACCCACTCTGCAAGGATTCCCTGGTGTGTTAATGAGGGGCTCCATATAATGTAATCAGGGATTTAGTTCCAAAGCATGGGGAGTACCCATGACAGGTATCTGTCACCCCAGCATTCTCCAGTTATGGTTGTGGCAAGGTGTAGCACATTACAGTGTGTGGTTCACTGTGACATGGATTCCCATAGCTGGAGCACATCCAGTAAGCATCACTTGGACATACCATTAATAGGTATCATCCATATGTAAACTAACTGAGTTACACATTTGTTTGCAGTATGGAGGAACAGCTGTAGTACAGTCTACAAACTAAACACCATAACACTTGTGCATATCCCAGATGCCCCAGTGGTAAAGCCATTGACTGTCTCGTGCATGGCCCCGGTTCCACGGCCTGCAAGGGCTGTTATGTAATTCTGATGTCCCGAATAATGGATGTTGGATGCAGGTCATTAGAGCATGTTTAAGCACATGTTAGTGGGTTTTTGTGCCGGTAAGTGCTGGTAAGTGTCATTTAAACATGACTACATGGATATGTGCAACACAGGTCTAACCTTTGCTGAATATCGTGCAGATCACGGGCAAAGCTGCTCTGAACCGCTGAAATGTCTGTTATTTACCCTTGTACTAATAGTGCCTGCTCTGAGAGGTAAAACAACCACTTCCAGGAGTAGAGCACGCAACCATGTACACAATCTTCACAATAACCTACCACCAAGCTACCTGAGATGTACCAATAGCAGGTGTGTATTGTGACAGGTTAAAACAAAAAAGGCCGGAGTTCGGGAAATAGTATACACTGCCATGTACCCAATGAAAGGTGTATTCTCTCTCTCTCTATATATATATATATATATATATATATATATATATATATATATATATATATACTATATCGAAAGAGAAAGGGTGATAGAGAGATATATGTTGATATATATGGATATACATATATATGCAAATATATAGATAGGTTAACAACATCTACACAACCATTGAGGTACATATAAATAGGATACTACCAAATACCGAATGCTTTACATACCGATGCGCATAATCACGAGGCTTAAAGACCGAAAGATCACAGTACCGGAACACCAGAACCACGATGTCTGTTATCACGATGTTAAGGGACATTTAAGTAGTGCTTCTGGTGCTGTGGTCCAGGTAGGTACTGTGTTTAAGTGTGTTTCTGATTGCTGTAGTGTGTGTAAGTGTGTGTTCTGAGTGTGGTGTGTGTTTCCAGGGGACTGTAATGTGTGTGTGTGGGTTTGCTTCATGTGTCTGTGCTGTTTCAGAGGTAGATTATTACAATAGGTGTGGTGTGGGGGGGTGCAGCCACCCACATGGGGTGTGTATGGGGGCATGGCCACCTGGCCATACATAGTGTAGGATGGTTTGTTTGGATGTGATGGGTAGCAGTGTGTGTGTGTGTGTGTGTGTGTGTGTGTGTGTGTGTGTTCTGTGTTTGTGTTAGTTCTGGGAGTTTGATTGTCGCAAGTTTGACTGTTTGGTATTATGGGGTTTGGGAGTCTGAGAACGGTAATGTGGTCGTTGGAAGTGTGTGCATTCCTGAATCCATGGATAAGCTGTATACAGCGGTTGAAGTCTTCAAATATGTGCATAACATGGACCATAGCAATCACACATTCCACAATGACCGAACGTTATGAACAAAGGATATGGAGAGCATATATGTCTATACACTATTACAAATATGTGCTATGGACATGAGCCAAAGATAGGGTTACCACCTGTCCCACCTTGCGAGGGACAGTCCCTCTATGTGCGGTAGTGTCCTGACCAAAATGAGTACAAATACTAATGTCTTACAATCTCAAGACATTTGGCATGTTCCATATTCAATGTAATTGTTGCATAAAATAGTCATCTGTATCTAAAATACCTACATGTAACAAGAAACAGGATAAGCAAGTAAACCACTACAAGAATATAAACTTTTATATAGGCATAAATGTAAAGTTCTATAGTTTGTACTGACTGTGGGTATGTGTCGGCCTCTAATATCCGATGTGTGTCCTGAAAATGTCCCACTATGGCCATTTGAAAAGTTGGCAACCCAAGCCAAAGAGGTTCAGTCACCAACACAAATCCAATGAGTGCAAATATCTGTGACAGAAATACAAGAGACAGCTTTCATGTAGCAACATTTCATTAAATACCAATGTATTTCCAAAGGGATTGAAGGACCATCACCTGCATCCTATACAGGAACCCAATTAACAATGGCTTAATGAATAAGCCTGCAATTACTATAGTATTAGTCTACTAAAGGATAGGTCTTCAAATAGGGAAGGAGCCCTCACACACATATCGAATATGTATAAATGCAGTTCCTACACACCTGCATCTGCTATGTACACCCACCTACATCTCCCCCACACCCGAAACAATTGCAATACAGACTGTAATAACATCACAAACATCCACTCACTCTATGACATCTGCAGAAGCCTTAACATACCTTGTGAGAGACCCACTATAATGGCCCTATGTGAAATCGTTGCTGTTGTACAATGGAACAGATGCCGATGTTACAGGGTTTGGTTGCAATAATCCCGTATCAGATGGCTGATATAACAGCTAGACTCACATGTAGAACTACATCCTCTAGCCGTTACACACAATCCATGGGGGCCATGAAGTTAATATATCTCTGTGTGTCTCCATATAGCTGTTGCAATTCATTACAAACAACGCATCCAGGCCGTCTTCCTCGAAGGTAGGGCAAAGGGACAATGCCCAAGTGGAGTATTGAATTATACCTCACTGTTGTCATGTCATTGGCTAATGGAGTAGCTGCACAGCTGATGTGCATGTAATAATCTACTCCGGAACACCAATTGGTGGCAGGATACCACATGTTACTGATATCTAAGTATAAAAGAATGGCTTGTTATACTTTCAAACCGTATGTACATACGAGAAAAACGTTACAACAGAAAATGAATAGGACTTATATTATCGTCAACTCAGGATACTAATAAGGTATGTAGAACACTCAGTATGTTAGTGTATGTAGTACCTGTTCTGTATTAATTAAAGTGTACACAATGCATATAGTGGGAAAAGGTATTATGTAGTGATGGTATTGTTGAGCATAGTAACTCTCGTAGAATTTGTGTATACTGCTGTGGGCCACAAGGTAAACACCTCATACACCACAAGGGATGCTATATAAGGACTTTAAACACAACAATTCCACTCCAGCCACTGTCAGTGGCAGGGTTTGCCCACGTACGTGCCATAACAGGGGATAGTATATGTTGATATACTGTAACAGTAGGCATATGTATGGGTGTATAACTGAGAATAACATGTCTAAGGTGGTCCTGCTGTGCAATTATGATTTGCATTGTGGGATATTGTGGCAAAAATGTGAAATGTACAGTATTGTAGGTAGATATGTCTAACATTTTACATAGCATTACTGTTATGTTATGCAAACATCAGGTATGTCTATTGGCATGTACAATACACAATAACAGGATACATATGACTTGTAATCACCAGACAGTGTATCAGCATGATAGCTAATTGAAATGGAAGAGCTAGTCAATTATCCATGCACAAAGGACATGTAATAGCTTCATAGTTTCATAGTTAGGTACTATGCTGTCTGGCCAAGGCCATTTGTAAGCCTAACTACAGTGTTTTCACTTGTGGCACCTCCCTAGGTTAGTGACCTGTGCCTGTGAACAGCAGAGCCATTTGTTTCCTGCACCTCTGTACAGCAGAGCCACTGCAGTGATCCCTGGTGTACATGTCTGTCTCCCATCCACCCATCGGGGTATCAAATTGGGTGGGATCAAAGGTTTGAAGGCCACCACTGTCTCTGTGAATAAGATCCATGATGATGTGCTCCATAGCCTTGCACAACAGTCTAGTCAGGCATATAGGTCAATAGTTCCTCTGGTCCATTGTGGCGCCACCTTTCTCGAGTGTGATAACTGTTGCTGTGTGCCATTCAGGGGCCACAATGCCAGATACAAGGCTATTAGTGAATATAGTGCCCAAGTGGGGAGCCATTTAGTTCTGAAGTTCATGGAAATCGCAGCCTGGGATGTTGTATGGTCACATGGATGCTGTGCTCCTGGCTTTAGAGAGTGCAGCTTTGAACTGCATAGTTGTGATCGCAGGGACTCTGCATCATTCCTGTATAGATATGGGCCTTTTAGGGTGTGAGAGGGGTGGAAAGTTAGCACTGAACCTATCTGCCAGGATGTTGCTAATATCAGTCAGTTCTGTAATGTTCGTGCCTTACTGCTGTATGTATGAGCAGATGTGGGTATCGCCATCAAGAGTAGTGACATACCTCTAGAACGCTTTGTGGTAGTCCTCAGAATTAGTCGCAGTAATGTTTAAGTAGCTAGCTTTGGAGGATGTGATAAGGGATCTCAGATTCTTACTGAGGCTGACCAGGAAGCTCCTCCACTCATGGGATTGTACTCTATTTTGCAACAGTCTCCTCCTTTTGTAGTACATTATGTCCATGGCAGTGGACCACCAGAGTAGCATTCGTTTTGTGGTGGGTACCATCATGGCTCTGTTTGGGATAGCATGATCCATGCAGTTGTGTAAGTGCTAATTAAGTGCAGTTGTGTATGATTCAGCGGTTGTAACTGTATTGTCCATCTGCTCGGGTGTCATGACGTTTACTACTGCTGTCATAAGAAGCCTGAAGTTGGCTTTGTAGAAATATTGTACTGTGTTTTCTGTAAAGGGTGTGGTGCCGGGATGTGGATAACAAGGGTGATTAGCGTACGTTCGGATCTGACCAACGAGGAGATAACCCCAGGTTTGGAACACCAGTCACACATGTTGGTAATGACCAGGTCCAGGATATTGTTGGCCCTGGTGGTGGTGTGGATAGGTTGATCCAGGTGGTTGGAGGTTATGAATCCCAAAAAGCGTTGGCCTAATGTGTCAGTACATGAGTAGGTATCCCAGTTAATGGTGGGGTAGTGCCAGTCGCACATCAGTAGTGTCTATTTGAACCCTACTTTCCAGTACACCAAGAAGTGAGGACCGTTAACCGTGGAGTATGGTGTGGGATCTGTAGCAAGCTACAATTTGTATAGCAGTTATGGCCAGAGTTAGTTGCACTCGGATTACCTCTGATGCATTGTGCTAAGCAACCAGCCTGGAGGTGTGGATATCCCTGGGAAATATGGACACACCTCCGCCGTGGGTGTTCCGGTCCTGGTTACATGACTGAAAGGTGTGGTATGAGTAATAGCCTGGTAGTTCAGGGGTACTCTCAGGAGCCTAGAAGCAGGTCCCAGTCACTGCACAGATATCAAAGTGGTCCATTACAAGGAGTGCCTTGGGTGAGTATGTTTGAGATGAAGACTTCAAGCACTGAGTATCATTACCCTCAGGTTTTGTTTGCCTTTTTCTGTTATGGTGGTGAATATGTTATTTGAACCGTGCCTAAAACAGGCACTATAGGAGCAGCAAGAGCCTTAGCCATTATCC
The DNA here is from genome assembly GCF_019279795.1 of Protopterus annectens. Taxonomy (NCBI): domain Eukaryota; kingdom Metazoa; phylum Chordata; order Ceratodontiformes; family Protopteridae; genus Protopterus; species Protopterus annectens. Next base: position 863,885,433 of record NC_056726.1, read on the forward strand.
GTAATCCCAGGGCCAACAGGTGCAGGCCATCTGTGCCAAAGCATCATGTTCTGTTGACCATGTCATTCAAAGCAGATAGATACTGGATACCCTTGGAATGACACCAGAAGCATAGCCAATTGTTGAAGTAAATATTTTGTCCTTGTACTGCGTTATCAGTCTGGACGATGGCCGAATGCTACTCAGGGCTAGGACGATACCTGCCTGGGCTACAAGATTGGAGAGCTATTCCATGTCTCTTTACATGTAGTACAGGAAGGCACATCTCAGGGCATTCACACTAACATGGACAATGACACAGTCATATTATACCTGTTGAGGAGTGACCTGAGTGCATAGATTATGTTGTGGATCCTGTTACCCGATAGGCATCTGACAGTAACTATCACCTTGTGTAGCCTGCTGAGTGGGACATCAGTGGGACCGCCTAAAGAGTCACATATGACTAGTGTGTTGGGTACATTATATCGCCCTATTAGCTGTGGTTGATGGGCACACTGAGTCTGTGGGCTATAAGTAATTGGTGTTGTGTTGAAGGATGGGAGCTGCCAGCATTTCTGCTTTTGAGTTCTCTGTTGCCTAGACAGAGAAGTACTGAGAGGCTCCGCAAATGTTGTAGTCTTACTATGTGTGGCCTGTGGTGGTGGACATCTAGTGAGACTATGTGATGAGTGTGGTGTGCTGCAAACGTTTATCATCCCCACATGATTGTCAGGTTCAGTCTGGGTTGGAGAGAGCTTTACCTCCAGCATGGCCAGATATGTGCATCTCCCACAGGTTGTAGTGTTGTATGTTAGGAGGGGAGTATTGACTGTGAACATGAGACAATTTCTTTATTACCTCATGATGCCCATGTTCATCATATAGATAGGCGATAACACTGGGAATTGACACTTGGACATGACTGAATATTTAACTATTTCCCAGTAGATATGTGAGGAAAGTGTGTAGAAGAGCTGTTTTACTCTAAGCAAGTGGGAAATGTAAGTACAAACAGTGTTTACCTGAAGGTAATGAGGAGGATTGAGTGCTATAGTAATTAGTAGCTCATGAAGTGCTTACATGTTCTGAACAAGTGCTGAGCATGAATAAGCAATACAGATAGGGTGTTGGATAACATAAACACACTGCCCTCCCAACAGGTACACAATCACATATCTATGAACTCTACAGAGCCCCTGTAACCATAACTATGATGGCACAAGGTGCACTCAGGCTGCATGGGACCTGTCCACATCCCTGGTTGTATCATACACATATGGCACAACAGTTTGCTCTACACATACACATAATGTAAAACATAGCTTCATGTCAGTCTGTGAAAACACTGAATTGTGCACACCAACAGTTATCACAACCCACAAAGTGGAGACACCACTCATAATGGGAGGCACTGCACCACTACCCTGCTGAGTCTGGTTTGATAGTCCATGAACCTTAATCAACGTATATGTTGTTAGCAGTACAGATGTAGATGACAGTATGGATGATTTCACACTGCATATCATACCTGTGACAGGTCATAACACATCACCTCCCATGTTGTGTTCCACCTACACTCAGTATACTAGATGTACCTTTGTATGTCACAAGAGTGTTCTGCCAGTGGACTGTTGACAGAACCAACATTACAAAAGTTGTCTGAGTAATATGTACATATCACACCAGTGGCAGCTACAGTAAAACAGGGTTAATTCATTGTACTCCCCCTCATTGTAGCCCATACCTCACAGACAAATGGGAGACATCTACCTATGTAAGTATGTGAATGGCTATGACCTAGGAGCAATAGCTGACTCAGTGTTGTGGACAACATACAGAAGGGGCTTTGTGGGTGAGGTGTGTGACATATGTGCAAAATCTGACTGCTGTATATTGCATTGCCACCGCTAGGTTAATAACCCTGTACCCATAAACTACCACCTAGGCAGCAGTCAACATAATGGACACTGTGTGTAAGGGATGCCGCTGTGCAGTTTACCTCCCTGAGCTAGTGACGTCACCAAGCCTATTAGGTAGTCATAAGAGGCAACCCTAGTTATGACAGGGTGCCATCCACGAACATGGAGATCATTGCACAGCCATACTCATCACTCAAGTGACCAATATCGGATCACATATCACCTTTAAGGGGTATTGGCCATGTTTGGATGGGTGATACCAGCATTCACAATCATCATCTCCACTATGTAACATGAAGCCTACCCTGCATAAAGACATGTCCAACACTGTGATGTTGGACATGTTACACGTACATATTCTGATCTGAAATACATACGTCATGGACATCCACCTTCCTAGTACAAGGATTGCCACATGCTGGACAGATCCTTGTGCCATACACGTTACATACTCCTGCCATACTATGCAACCCTGTCCAGCAAAGCTGCACATTTCACCTCTGTCAGACATGGTGTGATGACCGCATGGTAGATGTATCATTAACCGTGTGGATCAGTTATGTGGCACTTGCTTCACCTGGTGCCAGAAACACGGCTGTTGGCTACAGCTAGGTAACCTTACATCCTAGGCTCATACATGGCCCAAGGCATACAGACTACTAGATGACCTTGGTCATACATGCTATAGTTGATAACCATCCCTGCAAATACCAGCAGGCTAGCCATTGTCCCATGTGTATCACATGTGCAACACAGGCGATACGTGGAAGGATGTTGAACTGCTGTACAGTGCCGTGTAGATGTATATGACAAAACACATGCATGTAAAGGCTTCCATGTGCATGTCTGCATTGTCATAGGTCATGTCTGTTAAGGCAGTGTATGTGTTTATATGTGACATATACACAGCAGCAAGGTCAACAGCATTAATGTGGACACATCCAGGCATGTGCTGATAGGTAAGAACACCAGTACAGGCAAACAAGCATGCCCACATCAAGACAGCATCCACATGGAATATGAGCAATGTAATCAGGTGACACACATATATGGTGATAATATCCCATCCCCATTGGGTGTCACATGTGTGTGACACAAACATGTCAGTGGTGTCAGTGTCATGAAGATTTGCAAAGACAACTGTTTATATGTAATAAATGTGATACACATGTATGTGCAGCTGCATCTCTGTGCATCTCTGAGGTACTGTGACCTGTCTCCATCATTATGTCTTCCAGATATGCCATGAGCAAGGCTCCCAGCCTATACCCACTTGGAGGATGAGGCCCTTATATCTTATCTCCAAGACAACTATGATGTCCTGTTCAGCCATGTGCCACAGGATGCACAGCAGTGGAATGACCTGTGGCAGGAACTTCGCAGGAGGGTTAATGATGTGGGTGGCCATAACCGCACATACTAGCAGGTGCGCAGACACTGCATGGACCTGATCAGACATGCAAAACAGCGTGCAAATGCAATCGCCAGGGAAAAAGGTGCAACAGGTGGTGGGCCACCATCCCAGTCCCCACTCACATGTACCAAGGAGCTACTGGCCAACCTGGGGACACCGTCAGAAAAGCATCCGCAAATCTTAGCTGACATCATGGAGGTGGGTGTCTCTCAACCACTGAGCCTGGAGTTGCCTGGTAAGTCACTACTGCACATATAACTATTATATCCCATATAGTTGCATGTGTCACTGTACCATATGTAATGTAACATCATATGCAAGGCATGTATACACACATGCCGCATACTATAGTATGCTACTCTGTGTATGCACACATGTGCATAGTCCATAGTATATCCTATTGTACTGGCGAATGTGTTAACATGCACACTGTACCCTGTAGCTGTCATACAGGCATGGATAATGATCATACTGCTGTGTCACCCCTATATAGGTACCTCTGGCATTCTGCTAAGACAGCAGGCCATTGCAGGTGAGATAGTTATAAGTATCAGGCATGTTAATGCACAAATCTATTCTCCATGTGGCCAGTTAACACATGTGCACATAATGTATGGTCCGGTCACAATATACAGGTCGCATCTGCAATCTATCACACTGGCTACCCATGTGCAATACTTACAAACTAAGTGAAACACCGACATGAAACCTCAGAAACTGTAATTGCTAGATGTGTGGACAGCTGTGCATACAACGGTGGAGGTGCTGTTCAATGTAGGAACATGTACTACACATCAGAACTATACATGTGGGGTACACAAACAGTACTACACAGTGAGCTGGAGTATGGGCAGCCCAGAGGATTCACCAATGTGGATTATGCCCCTGCTATGACTGCACACATTGCGATGTGCCATCTGACATGTCCATGACATGTAGTGGGCCGGCTGCAACATTGTCTCACTATCCCATAAAACATACCCCACATACCAAACATACAACCCTTTGTCTGCATAACCCTATGGACAGTGGAGTATATGACATCTATGGGTGCATGTCATATGGGACAACACAGACATTTGAGATAGACGGCCATCACAACCGTTTGGTCAACACATATTCACACATGGCCATGGAGGATGGCCAGAGACATGTAGCAACACACAGTAGATGTGATGTGTTTGTGTGTACACCCTGTTGTACATTGGCTACACATGGCCCAACTATAGCCTTTCTTGAATGGTTATATTGCAGATGTGGAACACTGGACATCCTACAAGCCTGTGCACAGCTTGTGGAGGCGTAAATTCGTTCGACCACATAAGATGTGTTGAACAACATGACTGTGTCACAGCATGACAGTAGTCACCTGTACAGTATCCACATACATACACAGACAACTACATCAGGCCACAGATACAGTAAATTTCCCTTGCTGCTGTTGGACATCACTGTCAGCCATGCACCTCTTGTATGTGGTACACAAATGTCATGTAGGACATGGTGTATTGACAAGTCTGCTATGTGTGGCCATGGTTGCCAGGCAGCTAAAATATGTTTGCAGATGTGCAGAGGTGTCATCCTTATGTCCTTCAGTGACATGTGTCACACATACTACATCATGGTTTAGTGTGTATACACCTCAGCGACGTGGGACACAATCCACAGTATATATGTATTGTGTATGCACACAGTCATGGCTATGCACTGTGTCTGTAATTCACATTGTATAGCAATAGAGACGCCTCATGATTCCATGCAATGGCACTGTGTCTGTACTTCACATTGTATAGCAATATAGATGCCTCATAATACCCTTCAATGGTCATACACATCTGCTAAATGTGCATTTTATCTGTAGGGTGGACAGACAACACTGCAATGTGACACCATTACCCCACTGTATATGTGACAGGACACCATTGTGTTAAACATGTATGCATGTCAATGCACACGTCAGCAGATTACATGTCATACTACATGTTAATGTCAAGGTCATATGCCACACATCAGCCATGTGTACTGTTAACCTGTGCTGGACCACATGGTGTAACTCAGGGATGCATGCTTACTACCATGATTGTGTGAAATGCATGGCTTCTGCTATGACACATGTTTGCTATTGTGTGCAACCCAAGGATGTATGATAACTACCACTATTATAGTCTGAGCTGCATGCCGTCTGCTGTATCACATGCATGTTGCATGCCTTCTGTCAAATCACATGCATGGTGTGTGTGTGTGTGTGTGTGTGTGTGTGTGTGTGTGTGTGTGTGTGTGTGTGTGTGTGTGTGTGTGTGTGTGTCTGTATTGTAATGTAGAGTCATTGTTTGCCTTCACAGGTGATGTAGGTGCATTACCCTCCTGCGGTCCATCTGATGTTAGTGTCCCTACAGACTCTAGCAGTGAAGATGAACCTATGCTTGAGGCACAGGCAGGGTTGTCAGGGGCTGAATCTGTGCCATTGGTTGCCATTCCATCTATATCCCCCTCATCCCCACACACAGATCTCATGCCAACACATACTCCATCACCAGTGGCCATAGAGGAAGGACAGTTAGAGTGTGGTATCTTGGAACAGGAAAGTGTGGTGGCTACGGAAGGTGTGTATTCACACAATGGTGTCAGGCAAATTACTGGAGATGGGCCACACAGGCATGTGGCCAGTGCAGCTCGTAGGAGGACCTCTGGCCAACATGCCCCTGCAGGACAGATCGCAGCAGCTGGAGTCACCAGACACATGTTTCAGGCAGTAATGGTGGCACAGGCACGTGCTGAACTGCAGAACAGAGAAGGGCAGAGGCTTCAGACGGCTGCTATCCATTCTTTAAACGACAACATCCAGGCATTGGCAAATGCTCAACAGCAGATTGCTGAGGTTTTGGACAGACGATTGGGTACCATGGTTGGAATCCTTGACCATGGCATGACAATCCGCGAGCGTGAGTTGTCTGTGCTGGAACATCTGGTAGGAGTGAGGCGTAGGAAAAGTGGACGTAGGCCAGCTATGTCACATGGTGCAGGTCTACATGAATGAGTTTCCTCACATGCCCGCTCCCATAGTGGCAGTAGCAGCAGTGCAGCTGGTGCTGTGCTGCTCACACCAGGACACAGCAGGCCATGTGACCGTGGCCCTGGATGGTCCCAATGGGGACATGGTTCCAGTGGACATGTGTCATTGGACAGTACCACATCTGCACCTATGCCTGGTAGTGCCTGTGCAACCCCTGGCAGGCACAGGTCACGTGGCAGTGGCCGGACACCATGAGCTGTAAAACCTGATCTGTACAGTCTGGAGCTGTCAATAATACCCCTGTGTAGGCCAGACACATGACAGAACTGTGTGCACACATACACACACACACCAGAAATATCTGTAGGGCACCGCAACACTCACATCTATAACAACCACACATGGCCAATTAGATCACAGGCCTTAACCTACACACATGATGTCATCCACTGGTGCAGCCTAGGCCCCTGGCAAACATTATCACCCTGTGCATATGATGATCCCTGTCATCCACACCATCGGTGCAGGGACATGCTCATATGGTCTAATGCACAGGGTGAACAGAATAGGGAGATAAGTGTAGATTACAATTGTTGTGTACTGTTGACATGCAGCAGACATACCATGTAGTACAGGTTTAGAATGCATTGTTTTCTGTTCACAGTATGTGTCTTGGTAACAACAGTAACAGCATGTTGGTAATGATGTCCTGCTTCCCTCCTTCAGGTCTAATTGCATGTGCCGTTGAATGCCAGTGTTTGCAGTTTCCCATGTGTAAATGTGGACTACTCACAGGTATATATGGCAATACCAGCATGCTATTCGTAGCTTCAACCTCACTGTTAGAAAGGCTGACATTCCAAAGATGTCTACACATCTACTGATCCAGGAGCATGGGAGCTGTGTACTAAGCTTCAGTGGCTAGAGACGTGACATCCATACTGGGTGACATCACAGGTACAGTTACATGGGGCGGGGAGTTTACATAGCGGTCTAGCTGATGACAAGGGTAGAGGCCAGTTGATAGCTTGAGGCCTCACTGTGTAGCAATAATACACATTCACATTACAGGATGAGAACACACAACTACACAAACACACACACAGGTATTCACACACATGTATTCAGACACACAGTAACACGCCCACACTCACGGGGTCAACAACACTGTAACACACACACACACTTGATAGTGTTGATGTGAGGACCCCTGCCTATGTGGTAATCACCATTACAGTACTGTGCACCCACATGATGCGACACAGATAATACATATGTACAGGTAGTCAGTAATTCCTAAGATTGACGGCATCAACAGGGTAATAGATTGCATCACCTGGAGGGGTTAGGGGTCCTATCTGTTCACTATGGTAACATACATCCTCACTCCATGGACCAGGCAGCCATACATACATACACAAACACACTGTGGAGTCCACAATTGAATGCACCTATGTCATGCATATACAGATAGCTCACATGTGTGTGATACACACCCCACCCCTGCCTATTTTTTGCTTTCTACACTGCAGTATGTACAGATCTCTATAACAGTGTACAGGAGTGTGAGTAACAATTGGGATGTATTCCCCACCATACGTGGCATATATGGACACACAAGCAAACACACATGGCAGTACTGTGAATCAAACACCTGCTATCTTATGATACGTATGACAGACATGCAGCAGTATTGCCCGCATTACAATGTGTACTGACTCTATCTTTGGCAATTGTGCTGACATATGCACACGGGAGGTCTTAAGTGTTACAGGTGTCAAGTGATTTATACTCAGTGACACCCTGACCACTGTGTAGGTTGTATGTCTTCCCCTTCAATTAATAGAAACATAGCTTAGTGTTTGCACATGTTATGGTAGGATGGCTTGTGACACACCTGTGAACTGTCTTCAGCAAACATCCATCTGCAAAGATGGCCCACCACTTAGTTATGTCCACACATCTGTCCATACCTGATGTACATCTTACAGTACTGTCAGTATATCACCATTTACAGTTGGCAATGATGGGGCTGCATTGCAACTGCATGTTGTAGTAAGACACAAGTCACCTGCAAACATTAGCTACTGCACACGCATGGTAGCTGAATGCACACCACTACATGTACATGTGTGTAGGTCCTACATTCCTGTCATTTAGCCATGTTTGTAGGCATTGCAATTGGTGGACATGTGTGAAGACATGCATGACACATGGACTGTTGTATGATACGATAGTTGTCATGGGTAACCAGTACAGAGGAAATGTTAACTCAGTCAACATTGATATCACACCTTATGTACTGTTAGCATTCAACAGCCATGGACCTACCTTCCATGTTCATGTGTGTAATTGCTGTAGCCATCTGTCTGCACAAAGGACAGCAACAGCTATGCTATGTACATATGTGTTTTGTGTGTGTGTGTGTGTGTGTGTGTGTGTGTGTGTGTGTGTGGCATGTACATATCCATGGCAGGTACATGTATGTCATATCCAAATATGAGGGTGTTTACTGGTGTACAGCAACAGTCATCTGTTACTGCTGTATATGACCCAGGGCCCCTGTTATGTGTACAGCCAACCTATGAACAGTGGTATCATTGCATTGCATAACACATGATGCAACTGTGTCAGTACATGGGTAGTCTGCACAGTTGATGTAGAGCTAGGTACAGTCCACTGGTCATGGGTCACAAGGTGTTGTACTAATATATGTTCTACAACATGTATGGATGTGTGTTGCTGGTCCAAGGACATGGTGATGTCTAAGGGATACATCCTAGAATGCGGCTTTTGACACTGTGACCTGCAATTGACATATCTGTGATGCCTTTTGAGGGTGTACTGGTCAGTACATGTGAGTGGACTTCATGTACGTGGGGACACCACCACCTGGAGCGGTCCGTAACGGTGTTATGGTCCACATGTCTGTATCTGAGGTGCACAGTGGTAGTGCTATTGTGCACTACTGAGCCTCAAGCCAGGTGTTCCTCACTGCACAGATGTCAGTATTCCCCATTGTTGTTTCTATATTGGGCAGCTGTGATTATGAACGCTACATGTCTAGCACTGTTTAGCATACACATACAATGCAGTTGTCCTCTAGGTGTCAGGGTGTTAACCTGGTCTCAGAACATTCATCTATGAATGGCACAATATGGGCAAAGTTGCCACTCCTGGCAGGACATTACCATGGGTGGTATGAGTGTGCCAGGTTTAGATTGGTACATCTAAGGTGACGGACAGCAGCAGACAATGTGTAGAAGACCAGTGTCAGATATATGTAGTGCAGCGTTCATGCTAACAATGACAACTATCAACACCGGAGTCCATTACGATGTGTTGTTCATGTCTAACTGTAATAGCATGGCCACTGTGCCCTTCCATGTTTAGAATCAGAGTGCATACAAAACAGCCCTTTGCTACTAAGTGTGTGAGTATGCCCAGTATAACGTTGTGTAGATGGACACATAGTGCATTCCAATCGGCCGTGTGCTACTGTGTGAGCATGCCCAGTGACACCTTGTGTCGGTTATGTGCCTCTATGTGTATGGGTATGGCCATTGTAACCCTGTATAGTGATAGTAGTCATCCAGTCAACAGATGGCCATACCCCACTTCAGAATGGATTCCTACATTGAAAACACTGATTCACAGGTATGTACATCATAACTGCCATCATCCTAGAAGGTCATATTGACAGTCTTGAAAGATGTAGTGTCTGTGGCACGGCTTGTATCTATGTAGTATTGTAATAGTGGTCCGTAGAGAGGCAGTTGTCCTGATTATACCACTGGCGTGTGTTTGTCTCCGTCTGCCTGGGGACAGAAATATGCTTTTAGACTGCTCACACTCCATACAATCCCTATCGCCGTCTTTTCCATTGCAGATGACGTCATCCACCTAGACGTATGCCTCTGGGAGTGCTGTGTCCTAGTAATCTTAGTAGCGCATTCTGTAACTGCATAATGCTGTAGTGGGATAAGGAAGCTAGGTCTGTGTTCTAATCCCAGCCATGCCATGTGTGTGTGTATCCATCTGGCAGGGGACAGAAATATGCTTTTAGACTGCTCACACTCCATACAATCCCTATCGCCATCTTTTCCATTGCTGATGATGTCACCCACCTAGAAGTACACCTCTGGGAGTGTTGTGTCCCAGTAATCTCGGTAGTGCATTGTGTAACTCTGTAGTGCAATAGAATAGACAGGTAGGTGTTCTATTCCAAGGCATAACAGATGTGTGTGTTTGGCAGTCATATCCTATGTGTTGGTATCTGTGAGTGGCTAGCTCCAGGATGTGTTGAGGGGCATGTTTTGTTGTTTTCCTATATAGTGTCCATAAATGTCACAATCGACCAAGAGACTGGGTTGGCAAGACATACATACATTCGGCAATAGGTCTGGTGAGTAATGTCAGCAGCCCTAATCTTACCCTTAATACAGTCTGAACCCATGTGATGCACAGAAACACACTTGCCTTGATATTAACACCAGTACAAAATGCAGGAGGTGCATGTGGTTTCCTTTTCATTCTTGTCTAATGCTTTGGTGTCACGTGATCCGCTGTTGTGATATATATTCTATATATACGTATGTGTGTGTATATGTATATGTGTCCTTTTTAATTTAATTACATTTTTTCAAACTGTGTGTGGACTAATATTGCTACATACTCAAGTGTGCCAGCTTGCACTGCATATGAATTGTTTTTACTACTGTTTTTGCTACTTTTCTGAAAAAAAAAATTGTAAGCCTGTTTCCTACCTTTCCTGTAATTAGTGTTCCAGATACAGATTTGCTGTATCCAGGACTGATTGTAAGCTTCTGAGACCCCCAAGCCTTTCTGTGTTGGAGGGAAGCCTTCTAGCTTATCAGTGGGAGTGGTAAGCATTAGGTAACCTGTCTACCACATAAGGAGTGGTTCTGGCCCAGAATTTGTAGTTATTGGCCATTTGGGCAGTCTTCCATCTCTCTCAACTTTCTGATTTGAAGGCCTGCATTTGCACTTGTTTCTGTCTTGTAACTCCTGGGCCCATCTCATTTGCTCACTCAAAAAAAAAATGTATCTGCTTTTACTGTATTTGTGTTTCTCCTACTTTATTTTGCTTTTGCGTCATCTTAAAAGTACTCAATTGTATTTATTACTGCTTGGTGTAACTCATTCTAAGCCTTTTAGTTTAAGCACTTGGGCTTCAGACCAGTTGTTTTACATTAAGAAGGTTTGTGGTCTGCACTGTAGTGGCAGAACAGGTAGCTTACATCCTTCTAAGTTGGGAACTGCTGTTTGAGGGCTCAGTGTCTGTTATTCTAAAAGTGTATTCATTCTGGTTTAAGCACTTGGGCTTCAGGCCAGTTATTTTACATTAAGAGGGTTCATGGTCTGCACTCTTGTGGGAGGAGAGGCTGGACTCTGCCCTTCTGAGCTGGGAATTTCTGGTTAAAGGCTTATAGTGCCTGCATATTTGAACTGCTTCTTACTGAAATTGGTGCACCTTGTTTGCTGTAGCATTGACTAGATCCAGGCCTGCTGAATCTACCTTTGTTTATATAACTTGAGCACTAATCCAGGCATTCTTTAAAGTATTCAATTGTATTTATTACTGCTTGGTAGTAACTTGATTAAAGTGTAGCTATCATTCTAAGTCTTTTCAGACCAGTTGTTTTACATTAGGAAGGTTTGTGGCCTGCACTGTGGTGGCAGGACAGGTAGCTTACATCCTTCTAAGTTGGGAACTGCTGATTGAGGGCTCAGTGTCTGTTATTCTAAAAGTGTATTAGTTCTGGTTTAAGCACTTGGGCTTCAGGCCAGTTATTTTACATTAAGAAGGTTCGTGGTCTGCACTCTTGTGGGAGGAGAGGCTGGACTCTGCCCTTATGAGCTGGGAATTTCTGGTTAAAGGCTTATAGAGCCTGCATATTTGAACTGTTTCTTCTGAAATTGGTACACCTTGTTTGCTGTAGCATAGACTAGATCCAGGCCTGCTGAATCTAGCTTTGTTTGTATGCTTGTTGTTTGTGTGCTTGTTATTTCCCTGAAATGATAATTCCACCTAAAACCTGGCTTTTCAGCTCTTCTGTGGACCCCTAGTGATATCTGCATTGCTTACTGTACTTATTTCCTTGTTTCACTTGAAAGAAAGTTACTGTTTGTCGTTTTTCCATTTAAGTTACCTGTAACACATTGCATTTAAGTTACCTGGCACTTGCTCACTAAAGCAATGATATAAGTCAGCACTAAAAAATTAAAAGCACTACACCCTCACAAACTCCCCTTGAGTACCTTGTTCTCCATTGGCCCTTTTTTTCAATTATAAAGGAATTCACGATAATATTCTAGCATGTCCAAAGGACAGTTGTCAATCTCCTCTCCAGTCCAGCTGGTGAATCTGGGAATCTTGAGGCAATGTTACAACTGCCTCATGTACACAGACAACCCTCTCCTCCTCCCAACAAATTCCAACACATGAGAGAGATGCAACCATATAGCCAAACTGGAGGCTAATCTCTCTGAACTCAGTACTGGAGTAACCAGTCAGGAGGAGAAGGAAACCACACTCACTACAATTCCAGTCTCACATAGACCTACCACGACAGAAAACCAAACACATAAACACACAAAAACATACTCGGAGGCTCTAAATAAAAATCTGCCTAAGCAGCAGAGACCTCCAAAGCAGACACCCAAGCAACCACTACCCCAAAACAAAACACATGCAACACATAGCTCACAAAGCCAGTGTGCTGAACAGTCACAGACCTTAATGCTAAACAACAAACCTGATACACTTGTAATAGGTGACTATCGTCAGGCACACTGATGTACCGCTCACCAAGCTGAACAAGGAGAAGGTCACAGTGAGCTGCCTGTCGGGCGCTAGGATCCGCCACATAACACAAGCACTGAGGTCACTCCAAGGCAAGTACAAATATGACTCAGTCATTGTCCATGCTGGTGTGAATGACCTGAGACGTACCTCCCTGGACTACATGAAAAGAGACATAGAGGAGCTCTCTGAGCATGTAGCCCAGGCCGGTATGACCCTGACCTTGAGTAGCATCTTACCCTCACCAAGAATGATGCCACAATATGAAGACAAGATGATCAATTTCAACAATTGGCTTAAGTATTGGTGTCATTCAAAGGGGATCCAATGCCTGTCAGCCTGGGATGACATGCTCGACGAGCCATGATGCTTCGCTAGGGACGGCTTGCAACTGTCACCCCTGGGCTTTCAGATATTGGCAAAGGCTCTTGATACCCCCATAGTGACTTTTTTAGGCAAGGCTCAAAAGACAAAACCACCTCCATAGGTATCACATAGGATAAGAAACTAAGAGTAATGCTATTCAACGCCAGAAGTCTAAACCTCAAAATGCACACACTCGAAACTCTCCTTAGCATGGAGAACATCGATATCTCTGCAGTAACAGAAACCTGGTTCAAGGCTCCCGAGAGCACCCCAGCACTCCCAGGTTATACCTCATACCATGCTTTTCGGCCCCAAAACTTGGACCAAACCACAAAAGGAGGGGGAGTATCAATATTCGTCAAAGATACCCACACATCCAGGTTGGTGGCACAGCACGAAGCATCAGAGACTATCCATGTGCAACTAACAGTGGGTAAAACTGCCATCCAGTTCATAGCCTGCTACAGACCACCCTCCCAAACCCAGGAACCCCACTCAGCCTTCCTGAGAACATTGGAAAATATGAAGGTCTTTCCAAACACCATTATATTGGGTGACTTCAACTACCCAAACATAGACTGGGAGCATTACTCTAGCTCCAACACCCTAGCCCAAAGGTTCCTAGAATTTATAAACTCAAATGCTATGGAACAACTTGTTACCACTCCCACAAGAGGGGAAAACATACTGGACTTGATCATCACCAACATGGGAACTCTATGCTCCAGACCAGAAGTGTATCCCTCACTGGTAAGATCAGACCA